>NC_029792.2:90473237-90473752 GCF_000816755.2 Arachis ipaensis | reverse complement strand
AAAGTTATTACAATTTTTTTCACACAAACTAATATTCAAAAGATGGTATTTTAGTATATTACCTAGGAATATTAATCAATCTAATAGTTTTTGTAATGACATAAGTCTATAAATTTGGAAACATGAAAAATCATGTCATAAAATATAAAATTTTAACCGATAACAACATTGATGATATATTATTTTGACTTCATGAATGAATATGATACCGACAAATAAAACTGTCAGAGTTAAAGTTCAACAAAGACAAATCTCCATAAATATTGCTATCAATGAGAATTGTTCTACTTTTAAGACAAATGATTTTTTATTGTATGTTTCAACTCAGTAGGCCGAGAACTAATCCACCACAGATTAAAGCTTCATTTATTAAGGGTCTGCCACTAGCAAATGTGTTATTATATATACAAGACAAAATTTAAAACCCTAGTACTTACTTAAGTGGACGAGTGAAATGACTACTCAAATGATTCAAATAAATTAAGATAAATATAAATTATTTTTAATACTTTTAA
>NC_029792.2:90471744-90473169 GCF_000816755.2 Arachis ipaensis | reverse complement strand
ACTAGTTTATATACAAAAATTTAACTATCAAATTAGTTATTTGTGTATAGAATATATTTTGAAATATAAAATCAATAAAAAATAGATTCAACAATACATATTTATACATAAATGTATAGTGGTTGCTTTGGTAATTGATTATCACCTTGCACATATCATTTTTTGTATAATTAAGTAGATTGAAGGAAATTTAACTTGAATTAGCTGAGTAGTTATTTTATTCATCTGCTTAAATAAATGTTAGAATTTGAATCTTATCTTGTGCATATAATAATTAATTGGTCAATGGCAAACTCTTAAATAAAATTTTGAACTGATTTTGTGACCAAAAGTTCTAAAGACATTACTTTTTTGTTTTAGTTGCTAATTCGGTCGCTAAATTAAAATAGCGACTGATTTTAGTAACCAACTTTATTTTGGTTGTATAAAAATTTATCGGTTGCTAATTCAGTTGCTATTAGTGACTGATTTTTTTGGTTGCTAAAATCGGTCGTTATCTTAACCATTAGCAACTGATTTAGTGACTAGGGCATTAGCGACCGAATTAGTGACCAAATAATTGTTCACCCTATTTTACTATCGGTTGCAAAAATCGGTCGCTAAAAATAAAAAATAGCGACTGATTTTGTGACCAACAGTCCCAAAGACATTACTTTTTGTTTTGGTTGCTAATTCGGTTGTTAAATTAAAAAATAGCGACCAATTTTAGCAACAAACTTTATTCTGGTTGTATTAAAACTTATCGGTCGCTAATTCAGTTGCTATTAGTGACTGATTTTGTTGGTCGCTGAAATCGGTCGCTAAATGTAATTTAGCGACTGATTTAGCGACTAATATTTTTTTTGTCCTAAAAATTCTATATCAGTCGTTAAATCTATCACTAATAGCAACCAATTTTTTTGATCGCTATTCTAATAATTTTTTATATTGCGTAATATATTAGTCTTTGATATATTGGGTTGGAGATACTGTAAAAAAAGAAAGTACACTAAAAAAAATAACAAAAACAAAATATAGATCCCAAACACTTAAAATTAATTTCAATTTGTCATGTAATAATTGTCATTTATGTTTTTCCTTTTAACACATGCAGGTTGAAAAATTAGTTATGCTGAGCTATTATTTTAGAAAACAGGAAACCATTATTTGGGGGAGTTAAGTTTAGAAAAGTGTATTTACGTTTTAAGTTCCGATAAATGCAATGTATAGAATTAATAATAATTTAAACTTCGTTAATTGCTATCTTATTATATTTGATGAGTTTTTGAAATAAATTAAGTAGTTAACAATAACAATAAAACAATAATAATAACAAATAAGTTAAAAGATGATTAATTAAATTGTTAAAGCAAAAATCAAGTTGGGTTAGTTTAGTGGTTAGTTCACTAGTCTGATAAACAAATGTTGGGGGTTCGAATCCCGTTA
>NC_029792.2:90469628-90471481 GCF_000816755.2 Arachis ipaensis | reverse complement strand
TTACAATTGTTTTTTTCTTTTTATTAAAACCTCAATATAGCGAAATTCTTGAGTTCCATAAACTACTTTTTAAAGGTATACTGTTTCAAAAACTATAATTGGCCACCTTATTTTCTACAATTAGGGTTGGAAGTAGCCAAGCTAAATTAAATTAAACTAAATTTAAATTTGACTCATAAAAATTTAACTTGACTTATTAATAATTGAGTTTATATATAAAATTTAAACTTAACTCACCAGAATCTCAAAAATTAGTTCGGGTTTATATGCAGATTCAAAAAATATGAATATAATTTAATCAATATTTTTATATAAATAAGTGATAATATAATTTATATATAAAAACTATCAATTATATATTCGCCTTTTTATTCTATACTATTTTTATTTAATATTGAGCCTTCGGGAATACGAACCGAAACTTTTACCAAGAAAACGAAAAGTCGATACTTTAAATAATTTAATTTTCAAAAATTTGGGGTCTTACATCCTACCCCACTTGTAAAAATTTTCGCCCTCGAAAATTGTTACTTTGAAACAAGTTCGAACCTAAATCAAAGAAAAATAGGATTCATGAAGAGAAATATGCACAGTGTCAAAGAAAATATTCGAAAGATGCCAGGTAGGTAATTAGATTTACCGGCAAACAAAGATTCACAGGAACGATAAGGTATGGTCGGAAAATAATAAGATCACATTCTAAGAAAATCTAAGGAAGAGAATTCCAATAAAGATTATGAAAGAAGAGATGACACCAAGTCACGTAGCACGAATAAAGAGTATACGTCGAAACAAATCCTTAAAACTTAACTTCTAATGTTCCTAAACCCCGTGATTCACATAATCTATTACTTCTATTTCGTCTATGATAATCCATTAGTGTTCACATATACATAAATCATCAGTATTAAGTTAGCTAGACCTAATACTATGAGAGATACAACGGTCGGCTAACAACATTAATCAGTAGACAGTTATGCATCTAAAACTCAAACTCTTGTCATTAGGACAAGTCCTACCGCATGACAGACACTCAAAATATGCAGAGAAGCATAGTCAGTCCATTCTCAAGGCTCTAACAGGAACGAACTGCTCTGATATCATAACATAACACCCTAACTTTTAGCACTTCATGATTGTACTAAAAGCTCAGGCGTTACTTAGCTCTAAACCTTTTTATTCTATACTATTTTTATTTAATATTGAGCCTTCACAAATACGAACCGAAACTTTAACCAAGAAAATGAATAGTCAGTACTTTAAATCATTTAATTTTTAAAAATCTGGGGTCTTACACGATGTATCAATCATAGTTTATGTCCTCTCTTAAAAACATATAAAAAAGATATGACCGTTATAAATCGATTATACGTTATAACTCAGCTGTAAATGTTATAGATCAATTGTTAATAACGATCATCAAAGCAAATACCAAAATGCTCAAATATAATATTTCTCTCCCTTTAAAGCAAAATTGCTCAAAAATATAACGGTTATCCTTCACTTCAGATATAAAAAAAAGTAAGAAGATTGTTCAGATTATTGCCATTGACAAAGTCTATTATTCATTTACTGACTTGAGTGTCGGAGTGCCTTTTGCAGGTACCTACCCCTTTGTTCTCTCATTGTCGACGTATAACTCATCCCAACGAAAAGCTTGCTGATACTCATCGGTGGACGAACTATACAGTGTAACACCCCATATTTTTGAAAATTAAATAATTAATTATTTATGAGTTATTATATTATATTGAGATTTTGTTTTTAAAAAAATTATTTTTAACAAAAATAATTAAATAAACTTTTATAATTATTAAAATTTAATTTAATTATAATTTATTCTATTACTTTAA
>NC_029792.2:90456037-90469602 GCF_000816755.2 Arachis ipaensis | reverse complement strand
TGCCAAAGCCTTTAAGAAAATAGTAAATAAAACAAGCCAAACGTGACTAATATATATATATATATGACACATGACACATGTGTACTTTCTTAATCACCACCATCATCTTTCATTCTAATGTGAACCACCGAATCCAAAGAAGAAAGAAAAGAAAGATGGCCGAAAGGGAGAGAGAATGATAAACCATGGAACCTTCGATCTTCGGAGTTCGATTTCTTGATATTTGTAACTCCAATAAAAAATCTAATCCGATAAAAGTGTTTGTATCTTCCTCCTTTACGCATTGGCATAGCTTTTGTTTGATAGAAGTTGATGATGATGTAGCTTTCCTTCCCCTTGAATTCGGCCAATCGGAGTTCTAGGAGGTACAGATGATTTCTGACATTTTTCTCTTCAGCAGCTCGGTCAGAAAGCTTTTTCGAAGCTTCAGTTATTTTGATTTCGTACGGAGGTAGGGTTTGGTAACTTTATAATAATTAAATGTAAATTTGATAAGTGAATGTTGATTCGGTTGATTATTGTTTGAGTTTGAATGAGTTTATGTTGAATTATTGTTATTGTTCTTGATTTGTTGGTTTGGCATTGAGAACGAGTTGAGATGATTGTGTACCTACTGAAATGAGCAGAGATATGGTGGTGAGTCCACTGAGATTTGCTTCTAGAGATACATCGGCCAATCCCGGAGATGGTCACACCTGTAAGACAGAGGTTGCTTACAGAGGTTATCGATACATACATCGGCTAGAGAGAGCCTCACCTGTAAGACCGAGGTTGCTTACAGAGGTTATGTTTGCGTACATCGACTCAAGAGAGTCGCACCTGTAAGATAGAGGTTGCTTACAGAGGTTATGGCACTGGAAACCAAACTCAGACAAAGATTACTGAGTTACGTCGGGAGCGGGTCAAAACCGACAGATGAGCTCATTACCTGCACTAGGGATAGACATGCATCATACTTGTTTTGTATATTTGTTTGTGGGTGTGTTTTCTATGACTGTAGATGTGCTAAATGGCTGTTTGAATTTTGTGTTCTATAATTGTTGAATTGGATTATCCCTTATTGACTGTTATTGCTGACCAAGTATGCATAAAATGAACTAAAGTTCTAACCCCAATCCTACTAAGAAATTCCCAATTCTTACCCCTATTTCCACCCCCTTTCAGCTACAGGTGCAAAGGTTTAGTGCGGAACTACAGGAGCATACAAGATTATGCTTACAAGTTGAGTTATTAGAATTTATTTTTCCCTTATCGTTTATCCTTTTGGTTTTTAGAGGAGCATGACTTGTAATTGAGATTCTTTGACATAAGGCTATGTATATAAAGCTATGTGAATATACTTTTATGGTTAAGTGATTTAAAATAAAGTCTCTTTTCAAGTTCTTAATTAAAGTATTGGTTCGTATTTGTGAAGGCTCAATATTAAATAAAAATAGTATTAATAAAAAGGTTTAGAGGTACGTGACGCCTAGGCTTTTAGTACGATCATGTGGTGCTAAAAGTTAGGGTGTTACATACAGCGGTCGACCTCCACAAGAACAATTGGCTCCCACTATAGGGTCAGAAACAAAGTCCCTTTTTTCTTCATATCCCAAAACTTTCATATCTGTTCATGCCTGACCAACCTTCTCCCACACTATTCAAGCTTCCTCGAATGATAACGGAGCTACAACAAGCTAACCAGCGTATGGTAGAAGAAAACCAAAGAATGACAAATTAGATAGCCGAGTTAACCAATGTTTAGATTTAAAATAATGATGATCACAACGAACAAATAGATGATGAGGAAGGACATTCTGATCCAACGGATGTCTCTGAAACTCAACAACCAGAAGGAGACCAACAAAACAATGAAGGCAACGAATTTGACAATACAATTGGACCATTCACGGTAGATGTCATGAATTTCAAACTGTCTAGGAACTTCACGTTACCAATAACTCTGACTCCCTATGATGCCATCGAAAAATTCCGCTCTATGATGATCGTAAATGATGCTTTTCCTACCTTTTTAGACGTTCCTGCACTTGATTGATTTTCATCTTTGCCTGTAAAATCTATTTCACGCTTTCAGAAGCTCGCAAGTTATTTGAAGATCAGTTTGTTGCTTCTTTCATATATTTACATGACTCTGATTATCTGAACACTATCAAAAAAGGATAACATGAAAACCTTCATAATTCCAAATCAATTCCAACAGTTGTTTCTCTCAAAAACCAACGGCAATAAATCTCATTTGAAACTGGAATTCTACCCACTCTTCATTTAATGAAAAGACCTTTTATTTTTATCTTTCTTTTTCAAGAAAATTAAAACGGCTACATTTAATGGTTTCATATTTATTTTGATAAAATGTTGAACCGAGGGTTCCATATCCTTATCAAAACGTCGAGTTATAACTCAATACAAGCTCAACCTGTTTTTATCAAAATACCACCAGGCCAAGTTTAGGGGTTGTGATATGAACGTTATAAATCGGTTATACATTATAACTCGGCCATGAATATTATAAATTGGTTGTCAATAACGATCATAAAAAAATACCAAAACATTCAAATATGCTATTACTCTTTCTTTAAAATGAAATTGCTCAGAGATATAATGGTTATCCTTCACTTCAGATATAAAAGAAAAGGGTAAGAAGATTGTTTAGATTATTGCAATTGTCAAAGCTTATTATTCACTTATTGACTTGAGCAACAGAGTGTCTTTTGCAAGTACTTTCTTTTTATTTTCTCATTGTCGACGTATAACTTATTCCGATGAAAAGCTTGCAGATACTCATCAGCGAATGAGCTATACAATAGTCAACCTCCACAAGAACAAAAATATTATAAATTTTATACCAAAACATGAAAATATATATGTATGTTACTTTCTTTTATCATAAATAATTTAATTAGACTTCACATACTCTAGTTCACTCATTCAACCTCTAATAAAATACTAAAAAATTTACGATTTAGATGTGCCAAAAATAAAAAATTAATGCACCCTCTTATATTTAACAAACATAAATCTTATAATTATGTGTGTGGGTGTAAAATTATTTATTATTAATGTAACTTAAAGAATATATATAGATGTTATGTAATAACATGGTTTTTCATAAATTGCTTTTTTGGGTTTTTTTAATTGAAATTTACAAAATTTGTGAATTACAGTTGATATATATAATATTATTTTTATATAAGACGAAATGTGTAAGAATCCAATTTTACAAAAAAAAATGTCGAAATAAATGAATAAATAGTAAATAAATAATGATAATTGGTAATAGTAAAAGGAAAAGTCTTCAAATTCTGGCCAGTATGTAATTAGCAAAGAAAAGTGAGCCATTGGATGAAATCTCACATCAGTCTCACACCATTAAAATCATCATTAATGACTATTTGATGGCTACAAATCACAAAAGTTACTGGCCCTAACACTCCTCATAATAAAATATTAGTGATAATAAATGACTAGTAGTAATAAATGTAAGGATAATAATAAATTAACAACAGTAATAAATATTAGTAATTAAGGATTATAATTATTGAGATAGAATATAATCAGTAATATATTTTTATGGATATTTCTTGTCCCATTTATCTTTACCAAAATATTTCTAGAATATTTTGGAGTAGAGATACAATGTAAAATCGACATTGCTAAAACCGATATAAATATTTGTTTTTACCGAATATGGTAAAAATAAGTGGCTAAGAAATTACGATACCACTTTAGTAATTATCCATTAAGAAATAATTTTGGGCACTAATATTCATGACTAGATGCACTACTCTCTCTTGAGGCATTTCTCACTATATATATTAAGGGCACTTTATTAAACAGATTGAAGTGGTATAGAGAGAGAAAATAAATTTTTTTATAGTTATTTTTATTATTTTATTGTTATTCAAAGTGTGGGTCCTACCTTTTTCAATCTCTCTTTCATCCTATAAAAAGAAAGATCTATAAACTTACATCTTTACCATATAATTCACCTATATATTAATTTACCATATGATAAATTAACTAAGATGAGGATGAACGAGATTATCTAAGCCTAATGATCCATAACTCATATTTTTCACCCACTATTCTCTCTTGGTTGAAAAATTCTCCTATCTTTTTACCTACGTGACTAAATTTTTATCTTAGTTACGAAATAAGGTAAATACCAGATAAGTGTATGACTAAGATGTATTAAAAGTCATTAAATTCAACTTTATCTCCCCTTTCCAACTTGATTTCTTCTTTCTTTCTCTATAAAAATTCTATTTTTACCTTTCACCACACTCTTAGTTACCAAGTGAGATTAAGAAGAATCATTAAAGAGAATGAGAGAGTGACTGAGACTTAGAAGAAAAAAAAAGAAAAAATTCACTCCACCTTCATACAATTACCTCTTCCGAAATCAAGAACGCTTCACCATTTGTCAAGCAAGCAAGAGCTAGGATCTCTTCATCAATCCTCTTCTTAAATTTCCTTCAAAGATTCCCTAGGTAAATAAGGAGTACACTCTCCTCTTTTTCATCCATACATTTGGCCCTGCTCTCCTGTGAGGAGTTGATGATGTTCATTTCTTTTATAGTAAAAATAACACTAATAGCTTCCACAAGAGATAACAGAACATTAAAATCCAAAGCAAAAACGATAAGAAATCCTCCTCTCTTTCTTCATCATACATTCGATCATAGGACTTCCTAGGCGCAAGAAGTTTTACTCTTATTATTTCACCGTATCTCACTCATATATCATGTTCTAGGACTACACAAGATCCAAGCTCAAGAAGGTGTGAACTCACCTCCTCATTCCCTCATGCTTCGTCCATGAAGCTTCCATTCTAACTAAAATACATACTGTTTTAATTTTCTTAGGAAGTACTTGAAGCTTAAAGGAACTAAGCAAGTGACTTGAGGAAATTGACTAACAAGGTAAGTGTTAGGACTAGCTATAGTTTGAGGCATCACGCATGATCTCGAAGGAAAGATTTTAATCTGGGCCTCTCAAAATAGGAGCCATAGTAAGTGCTTCCTTGAGCTTGTTGAATGCTTCCTTGTAATCTTCATCAAAGTCAAATTCTACACCCTTTTGGAGAAATCTTGAAAGAGGTAAGGCAATCTTGCTAAAATTATTAATGAACCTTCTATACAATCCTGTATGACCAAGAAAAGAATAGATCTCCCTCACTGAAGAAGAGTAAGGTAAGCTAAAAATCACTTCAATCTTAGCTGGGTCAACGAAAATTCCATCACTAGAGACAGCGTGACCTAATACTATATCTTGTTTTACCATAAAATGACACTTTTCAAAATTTAATACAAGGTTAGTATTGACACATCTCTCTAACACACTAGCTAAATTCTCTAATAAAAAATAAAAAGAATTGCCAGAAACACTAAAATCATCCATAAAGCTTTCTACACAATTTTCCATAAGATCGAAGAAGATACTCTTCATACACCTTTGAAATATAGTTGGTGCATTACACAAATCAAAAGACATTCTTTTATATGCATGTATTCTAAAAGGACATGTAAAAGTAGTCTTTTCTTGATCTTCGGGGCTCTGTGAATTTGAAAATAACCGGTATAACTATCAAGAAAGCAATAATGAGACTTACTGGAAAGTCGATCTAGCATTTGATCAATGAAGGACAATGGGTAGTGGTCTTTCCTAGTTACAATGCTGAGTCTTCTATAGTCAATACAAACTCTCCAAGCATTTTAGACCCTTATAGCAACCATGTCACCGTTATCCTTCTTCACAATAGTCACCCCGAACTTCTTTGGCACTACTTGGACTGGACTCACCCATTTAATATATGAGGTGGGGGTAGATTACGCCATCTCCTCCAAGAGTCTTGTGGCTTCCTTCTTGACCACATCAAGGATGGTTGGATTCAACCTTCTTTGAGGTTATTTAATCGGCTTGGTTCTTTCTTTTAGAAAAGTGTGATGCATGCAAGTTTGTTGGCTTATTTCCACTATATCTGCCAAGATCTAACCAATAATGTTTTGTATTTTCACAATACTTCAAGAAGTTGTTCTCTTCTTGAGTGGAGAGATTTCTTGTAATTATCACCGATAGCTTGTTGTCATCATCTAAGAAACATACTTGTAGAGAAAGAGGCTTCAACTTTTCACTTGGGTCTTGATGTGGTTGCTTCTCATCTTGGTACATTGAAGGTAGTGGGCTGTCTTCATCATACTCCTCAAATTCTTTCACACTGAAGCTCTTGTCAAAGCTCATGTTCTCACAGGTTTGATCATGGACTTTCACAACAATGTCATCAATTATATCACACCTATGGATTGAATACTCTTTCGTTAGATGTCTTATTGTTTCATCTAAGTTGAACTTCATTACTCTACCATCAATATCAAAAGAGTAGGTGCTAAAAAAGGTATCTAGCTTGAACTTTTAGGGTTTCAAGAATGGTCCTCCAAGCAAGATGGAAGATGGTCTTTCAAAATCATTAGGTGGCATCTCCAAGATGTAAAAGTTCACCAGAAATACCAAATCCTTGATACTCAACAAAATATCTTCTACAATACCAACAACAAAGATGATGCTCTTGTCCACGAACACAAATCTAGTGGCCGACCTCTTCAAACATGAAATATCCAACTTATCATAATACTCACACAAGCTCCCAATCCCACATACAAGTTATCAATTAAATAGCACCAATCATAAAAGATACCAAACAAGGACCCGATCACCATACCTCTTCGGAATAGCACCCATTAATGAAGAAATAAAACTATCTAAGGAGATGGTTTCCAAACTCACTATTCCTTTCCTTATGTATGCACCAGTCTTTAAAAAATTTATCATAGTTGGACACTTGTTCAATAGCATCAAAAAGAGGAAAAGTTACCTCAACCTTCTTAAAAAATTGATCTATGTTGAGGTCTAGCTTAGCTTTCTTGATCACCATTGAGAAGGGAATAGGAATTAATTCCTCCATAATGGTTTTCCTTTTAGGTTTTACCTACTCTTCTTCTTTTCTTACAATCTTATTTTTCTCATCTTCCACAATGTCTTCCATCTCAACAAGTTTATCTTTATGGACATCCTTCTTAGCAAGTGTAATCTTCGGACAAATGGTGCTTAGGTTATTGTTTGAGGGTGGTAAGGACAAATGGGCTAATGCTTTGGCTATGGTGGTCATTTGATCTCGAAGAACTCTTTGGTTCACCTACTACTTTTGAACCATAGATCGGAGCTCTTTTTGTCTTGGATGAAAGAGCGAAAGGTGTCATCCATGAAGGGTTAGTTTAAAGAAAAGAGCTAGTCATTTTGGTTTTGTTGCCTGAGTTGAGGTAGTTGGTATCTTTGGCTTTGTGTTTGATATGGTTGGATTTGATGTTGGTAGGGTGAGGTTTGGTAGAATTGTTGGTTTTAGGGTAGTTGGTTATGGTAAGCTTGGCTTTGGTAAGTGATGCCTAGGTATCTTTAGTTATTTTTCGGTTTCTTTTTAAATAGTTTTCTTAGGTTTGAATCGAAATTCTTATGTTCTTAGTAAAGTTTTTATGATTAATCATATGTTTAGAGTTGTTTTAGAATGATTGTGTTTTCAGGACATGTTTTAAGCAAATCAGGATGAAATTTATAAGAAAACACAAGTGTAGTTTCACAGACGAAAACACGAGGCTCTTCAAGAGGCCAAGTCCAGCGCTAGCATAGGGGAGCCCAGTGCCAGGAATGGGCGCCCAAATTTAGGCCTCCAAGCCTGACGCCTTGTTCTTTAACCCCAACGCCCAAACGGGTGCCCAACTCCTACCTTCAAAGCATGGCGCCTTCATGACCTGGGAGAACCAAAATTGGGTTGGCGCCCAAATTCTAGAAGTGGCACCTAATGCCACCCAACCTCAAGGTACTGGGTGCCAACGCCCAATTTCAGAGCCCGGCTCCAAGTGAATCTCCAACTCCCAGTGGCCCATGATTCATCAAATCCCAGTGCCAATCCATAGAGTCCAGCACCAAGTTCATAGTCTACTCTTAGGATGCTCTAAATTCAACCAAAGATTCAAGATTTAAAAGATTAGTTAGTGATGCATGAGCATCTTTAGTTGTTTCTTTTAGTATTTCTTTCAATAAAGTTAGTGATTTCCTTATTCTTTAAAGGAAATATGCTGAGGACAATTTCTGGACTTTTCAAAGCCCAAATCTAACTCATTTCTGAAGTATTTAAGGCCAAATTTAAGAAGGAACAAGGGGAGAGCAATTAGGTCTATTTTAGAAACATGTTTTAGGTCATATTCTAGAGAGAGAAGCTCTCTCTTCTCTCCAGAATCAGGGTAGATTTAGTTAATCTCTTCTTAGATTTAGGTTTAATTACTCGTTTTGATTTAGTTTCCTTTACTTTTCCTTGTTCCATTGTTTTAAGTTTCTTAGTTCTTCTTGTTAATTTCTCATTTTTGTCACTTTTATGTTCATGAACTCTTTGTTGATTTTCATTTTCTTTAATGCAATTGATGCCTTTTTATGTTTCTTGTTATTTAATTGAGTTGTTATTGTTACTTCCTTGCATTTGATAGTTTTAGATTTTATATTTCTTACTATTTTACTATACTTTCCTTTTGTGCCTTCCAAGTGTTTGATAAAATGTTTGGTTAGATTTTAGAGTAGATTTTTATACTATTGCCTTGTTATTTAGGATTTAGGCCCCTTGAGGTCATTGATGTCTAGTTTCATTGGTGATTTAGGGTTGTTAATTGATTCTAGGACCAATTATGTCCACTTGACTTAACCCTCCGATGTTAGAGAAAAACTAAGTAAAATTTACTCTTTGTAATCACTATGTTATAGTCAATGATCCAAGATAGAAAACTTTGACTCTTAGTCCTTGCCATGAGTGTCTTTTAGCCTTTATAGTTTCTTGATTGATAGTTTTATTTTCTTGTCTATCAAACCCAAAACCCCAAAATATACCCCATAACCAATAATATGCACACTTCCCTGCAATTCTTTTGGGAGACGTCCCGAGGTTTAAATACTCTCAGTTTTTGTTGGGTTTGCACTTGTGACAAACAAATTAAACTTTAATTGAGGGTTAATTGTTGGTTTGGATCTATACTTCGACGAGATTATTTTGTAAAAATTCCTAACCGACGATTTCCCTCCGTCAAGTTTTTGGCGCCATTGCCGGGGACTTGCAAATGTGCGCTTGTTATTAGTTATTGTATATATGTGAATATTGTGAATATGCTTGCCTTTTGCTTCTTTGTTAGTTTTTCCTAGTTTTAGGACTTTGTTTACTTATTTCTTATTAGTGTTTGTTTTTATTTTCTATTCCTACTATGAATTCTCACCACTTTGGCTATGAGTTTGGTTCTAACTATGTGATAAACCTCAATTTTGTGGTTTATCTTGTGAAGAATTTGGGGGATTTTATCAACATTTTTTGCACTTATTCATATAAATCGCATGGTTTTGTGTTTCCTTCCTAATTTCGCTTCATGGTTAAAAACATACTTTTTTGCCTTAAAAATGTTATATTTTAATCTTCTTCTATTATCATTCGATGACGTGATGTGTTTGTTGAGTGAATTCAGGATTTATAGGGCAAGAATGGTCTAGAAGATGGAAGGGAAGCATCCACAAGTGGAAGGGACATGAAGAATGGAGCTTTGGGAAATTGGCTGTGACGCGCACGCGTGGCCGACGCGCACGCGTGGAAGCATGGTTCTAAGATTGGCGCGCAAAACTTGACGCATTCGTGTGGCTGAGCAAAAATTCCACCGACGCGTACACGTGACTGACGTGTACGCGTGGATTGCAAAACTCAGATGACGCGTACGCGTGGCCAATGCGCACGCGTGATGCCCAGCACATGACCTCATTAATGAAATTATGGCTGGTGATTTCTGAGGAGCTCTAGGCCCAAATTCAACTGGATTCTGCATGGAAAAGACCCAGGAATATAGGAGGATAAGGGGGATCAATCAATTGACACTTTACACACATTTTGGCTAGTTTTTGGGGGTTCTCATGTTCTAGGGAGAGAAACTCTTATTTCTCTCTAGATCTAGTTTGATTTGATCTTCCATTGTTGAATTTTTGAATTGGATTTTGTTAATCTTAGTTTCAATTATTCAATTTGAGTTTTTTAGTTTTCATTTTTTTTAGATCTTGTGTTTGAATTTGAATTTTCTTGTCATTTCCCATTTTCTTCTCATTTTATGAACTTTATGGATCTTGGATTTCTATTAGTACATTGATGTTTTCTATGATTGATAGTGTTAATTGAGTTGTTTTCTAGTGATAATGTTAGTAGGTACTTGTCGTTTCCAATTAATTTGCAATTTGAATATGTCTTTTATTAATGCATACCATGTGTTTGATGAAATGTTTCCTTTGATTATGGAGTAGTTTTCTTTACTCTTGGCCTAAACTAAGGGAATTGGGTAAACTTGAGTCAGTGGGTCTAATTGATTTGGTGATTTGAGAATCCTTTGTGGTCAACTTGATACCCATTGACACCAATCTACTACTAAGCCAATTAGTAGTTGGATTGGGACTTATGAGTTGAGATTGATCAAGCTATTTGATGTACTTCAATCTTTGAAATAGACATTATATGTATTTTAAATATAGAGGTAGACTTAGTGAGCTTGGTTCCTCATAATTGTCAAGATATGGTTATTAGACAAGGATGGTGACCCTAATTCCTATGCCTAGCCAAGAGTGCCTGTTATCATTCATATTTGAAACCTAAAAATCCCAATTGTTTAGTTCTTGTTGTAGCTAGTTTATTTGTTTACTTAGTCTTAGAATAGAAGTAGCTCATATGTTCTCTTGTTAGATTGAAATTGCTCATACCTTGCCTTAGTTTCTTGCACTTTAAGATCCCTTGCATGTTAAGTTTAGTAGTTTAAATTCTTGCTCATGACTCCCAACCTCGGAATTCTAACCAATATTGATGCACATGTTTGCCCATTTTCTTGAGGACGACCCGAGACCAATACTCTCGGTTACTTTATATTGGGGTTGACTTTGTGACAACCATAATTATAAATTTGATTGGTAGGGTTATAAGTTGGTCTAGGACTATACTATGACATGATCTTTGTTGATGAAATCTAGACCGACCATGATCTTATCCTTATCAAATTTTTGGCGCCGTTACCGGGGAATGGTTGCAATGTATGCCTTGATATTGGTTATGTGAATATGTGAATAGTGTAGATAGTTTACTTGCTTTTAATATTTTGTTTTTAGTTTAGATTTCTTTTCATGCCTGAGCTATGACTCCCAAGTTTGATGACTCGGTCTCAACCGAACTCTAGCTTAGCCGAGCTTGATCTTGAGATTGAAAGAACTTTATTACACACTCGGCAAGCTAGGCAGCGGTTGGACTATACGGCTAGTGCTTCGGCCTCTCTTGAGGAACCCTCTGAACCACTAGACAAAATCGAGAGTGACTTGGAGTCCACACTTCCTATTCTTCTGTTGGCACCACTAATACATCTTTGCATCCTGCAGGTGAAAAATTCATGGCGGAGTGATGACAAGTCATCCTAGCCTATTTTAACTAGTCTTTTTCTTTTGTTTTCATTAGAATTATGCACTTTCTTGAACCATAAGCAAGCTAATTGAGTAGATATTCATGTTTCCCTTGATTGAATCAACCATGTATGAATTCATGCCATTTCATGAGGTTTTATGCTATAATTGTTGCATATTATGATAGAATGAATATCTCATGATTATGAGCATAGCTTTGATGTGTTTGGTTGATTAATGATAGGTGAAGAAAGCTTGGAGAAAGGTTGAAGCAAGAAGGAATAGCTAGGAGTGAAGAGAGGACAATGGAATAAGTGAAATTGAACCAGGAAGCAAAAAGCTGGACCTAAAGTTAGCATCAAACTTTTGCACAAACTTTTGGTTGAAAAGTTAGCCCCAACGTTAGCCCCCTAACTTGGAGGCTAACGTTGGAACTTGAAAATCACTCCCTGGGTACCAAAAGTTTGCGCCAACGTTAGCCCCCTAACTTTGAGGCTAACGTTGGCACATGAAATTCACCCCTGGGCACCAAAAGTTTGCGCCAACGTTAGCCCCCTAACTTTGAGGCTAACGTTGGCACATGAAATTCACCCCTGGGCACCAAAAGTTTGCGCCAACGTTAGCCCCCTAACTTAATAGTTTTCGGAGAGCTTTTGAAATTGAGTGATCTTTAATTTCTTTGTCTTGGGGAAGGAGAATTCACTTCTCCTCCTCTCAGTTTTATTGCTTTCAATTTCAATTACAATTGTCTTAGATCTTGGGTTGGAGAATTGAAGAAATTCTGTTTCAATCTCATCCTTGGATCTCTCTGTTTATTTACTGCTTAATTGAATTTTCGTTTCTGTTACTTGCTTCTCATCTACTTTCCTTGAAATTTACAATTTCCTTTCAATTGTTCTTATTGGATCTAGGAAGGCATTGAGATCTAGACTTGGTTTTCTAGTCTCTGGGTCCTGAGATCTGATTTCCCATTTTCAATTCTCTGTTTACTGCTTTATATGTTCATTTACTTTTCTGTTTCAGATCCAACTCAATCCCAATTCCCTTTCACTCTTCTGTTTAATGCAATTCAACTTTTCCTTGTTTAAATTCTGCAAATCCAATCCCCAATTCCCTTTACGTTTCGAGCCATTTACATTTCTTGCACTTTAAGTTTCCGCAATTTACATTTCTTGCACTCTAAGTTTCTGCCATTTAATTTCTTGTTCTTTAAGATTCAGCAATTTAATTTCCTGCTCTCTCAGCCACATGGGGGCAAAATGAAGAAATCCAAGAGGAGCAACAGCAGGAACAAGTCCAGTACATGTATTCAAATCCAAATGAATTTTATGGTGATACCTACAACCCCTCATGAAAAATCACCCCAACCTCAGATGGGGAGATACTCATAACCAAAACCAACACCCATGGCAGAGGAATTCAAATCAAAACAACCCAAGAAATAACCAAAACTACAACCATCAGCAGACTAACCAAAACACATACAGAAAACCTCAAAACAACTACCCTAATCTCAACCAGTACCAATCCAATAACCAACCCACCAACCAAAATGCCTATCATCCACCACCCACATCTCATAACCCACCACAAGCACCACCTGAACCTCAAAGACTCACCAATTTAGAGACCTTGATAGAAAAAATGATAAAACACCAGGAAATAACAAACAAAAACCATGAAGCATCATTAAAGAGCCTAGAGAGGCAGATTGGGCAACTCTCCAAGCAAGTATCTGTTGAGAGATCTTCAAACTCACTGCCCAGTGACACAATCCCAAATTCCAAGGAGGAATGCAAGGCAATACAATTAAGGAGCGGGAGAACATTGATGAGCAACAATGACACTACAAAGAAGCAAGCAGAGAGCATCAAAGAACCAACAGAGGATGAAAAGCGAACAAAGGCAGATGAACCTAAGGAGCAAGTTGTGATGCCAAACAAAAGCACTGAGAAACCCAAGGAGAAAAACAACCAGCTACATAGCTCAAAGGAAATGACTCAGGGACAGCAGCAAATAGGGAAGAGCATCACACCTCCACTGCCATATCCTCAGAGGTTTAA
>NC_029792.2:90419914-90455967 GCF_000816755.2 Arachis ipaensis | reverse complement strand
CTTGTTGGGAGGCAACCTAACCCAACCTAGTTCTCTTTTCATAGCTATTTCAATAAAAAGGTTAAATGATTGGTATGCATTGCAAGGAGCTAAGTTTGGTGTTTCACACCAAAACAATTTAAGGGAGAATAAAGGATTCTAAGTTTGGTGTTCCACCAAAATCTCACTTAAAAGCACATTCTCACCTTCTGCACAAAGGGTTACTAGCTCCAAGCAATCTGATAAATTATTTAATCATTGTCTGTTTCTAGTTTTTAGTTTTATTACCTTTAGCAAAGACTTAGGCTTTCACATATGGTGCATAAGAAACATGGCAAGGGACTAAGTTTGGTGTTCACACACCAAAGTAAGTTCAAACGCCTACAAGAAAGTCTTGCACACTAACCAGTCATCTAAGGGCTTGAGAAACAAGCAACTTCCATTAACACTGCAGGAATTCAATCACTCTCTTGGGAGGACTACACACCATTAGCTGAGAGAAAGAAGAAGAAGCCACCAAGAGGTTGTATTGTCACTTAACTCCATCAGCATTGAATTGCTCTAAATTGGAAGTGTGAATATGCACATCTTAACAGTAACTGTTAGTGTAGTAGTCTGTACATCATTTCTGTTTCAATTTAAAATAAGTAAGCTAGTCTATGTGTGTGCTTGTGTGTTTACTTTCACTGAACAAGAAGCATGTGTTGTCCCCTGCACTTTCAATTCAATAAAAGAAATGTTTGAATGTGAAGCAAGATAGTCTCTGTTAAATAGAAGTAGAATAAAAGTAAGTGGTGATATGTGTGTGATTGTATAATAGCTCACTTTTAGTGAATAAAGAGCCAGGATATCTCCTTCTAAGTAAAGAGTGGCCTACTGTCTATGAATCTCAATTAAATAAAAAATTCCTTGGTTAGAAAGAAAAACAAAAAGAAGGAAAGAAAAAAAGATAGCCAAAAAGTGGCAGAACAAAAGGAAACAAAAAGAAACAAAGCTGGACACCAATAGCTTGAACTTTAAAATATATGCCTGTGATGTCTTTGTACTAGGATCTGCTTGGATTAGTAAGCTCTTAGGAGTGCATCAACACTCGGTGACTTGGGTTAACTAATCCGGGATCATCAGCTGAAAGTCCCCTATCAAGAGCAACCTAACTACAAGGCATTTAGTAACCCAAAGAGGTGCTGGGCATTAATGTTTTAAGAAGGAATGTGAGCCAAGTGTCTATGGTGAATAATGTGTCAAGTATAAAGAAAAGAAAATGAACTTGTTACACATGACACTCAAATAAAGCTTATGAACAAAGTAATAGCCAAGGATAAAGGAATAATGAGAGGTCATAGCAGTATGTCACTTGAAGCTTGAAGGAGACTTTCTAGGCCTAGGAGTCAATAAGAAGTGAGTATTTGCACATCCACACAAAATCCCATGAACTATCAATAATACTCTGCTAGCATGAACATCCTCTTCCATTTCATTCTTTCTTCTCAATAAATCTTTTCTTGCTTGGGGACAAGCAAGCTTTAAGTTTGGTGTTGTGATGACAAGTCATCCTAGCCTAGCTTTTCAAGGATTTTCACTTGTTTCATTAGGTTTTATGCACTTTCTTGCATTGTAAGTAATTAATTTGGAGTGGAAGTGCATGGTTTCATTGAATCAATCAACCACCCTTTAATTGACACAAAATCATGAAGTTTAAGCTATAATTAATTGGTTTTTGAATAAATTGGCACATGAAAATCACAAGGAGGAGCAAAAGTTTGCGCCAACGTTAGCCCCCTAACTTGGTGGCTAACGTTGGCGCCACAAGTACACAAGGCAAGGCCAACGTTAGGGCCAAAGTTAGACCCCTAACGTTGGCACCAACATTCATATCAGCAAAGTGGTGTTAGCTGATATGAAAAGTTGGAGCAAAAGTTAGACCCCTAACTTTTGCTCAAACTTTTGGTCCAACTTTTGCAAAACTCAAACCCGGTTCAATTGGTTCACTTTAGTTCTTCTCCAAACTTCAAGAGCAATCAACCAAGGCCTCTTTCAACCCAATTCCACCAAGAGCAAAGGCCCAACTCAAGGCTTGAAGATCATTGGAAGAAAGTGTATAAGTAGGATAGAATTCAAGTTCTTCAGGGAGCTTTCTTTTGGGGATTTTCATAATAGTTTTCGGAGAGCTTTTGAAATTGAGTGATCTTTAATTTCTTTGTCTTGGGGAAGGAGAATTCACTTCTCCTCCTCTCAGTTTTATTGCTTTCAATTTCAATTACAATTGTCTTGGATCTTGGGTTGGAGAATTGAAGAAATTCTGTTTCAATCTCATCCTTAGATCTCTCTGTTTATTTACTGCTTAATTGAATTTCCGTTTCTGTTACTTGCTTTTCATCTACTTTCCTTGAAATTTACAATTTCCTTTCAATTGTTCTTATTGGATCTAGGAAGGCATTGAGATCTAGACTTGGTTTTCTAGTCTCTGGGTCCTGAGATCTGATTTCCCATTTTCAATTCTCTGTTTACTGCTTTATATGTTCATTTACTTTTCTGTTTCAGATTCGACTCAATCCCAATTCCCTTTCACTCTTCTGTTTAATGCAATTCAACTTTTCCTTGTTTAAATTCTGCAAATCCAATCCCCAATTTCCTTTACATTTCGAGCCATTTACATTTCTTGCACTTTAAGTTTCTGCAATTTACATTTCTTGCACTCTAAGTTTCTGCTATTTAATTTCTTGTTCTTTAAGATTCAGCAATTTAATTTCCTGCTCTCTTTAATTCCATGCAATTTAATTTCTGCAAATCACAAAACACTCAACCAAATCTTGATTCGCTTGACTAAATTAACCACTAAGCTAAAATTGCTCAATCCTTCAATCCCTGTGGGATCGACCTCACTCCCGTGAGTTTTTATTACTTGATGCGACCCGGTGCACTTGCCGGTTAGAATTGTGTGTTTTGGGAAAAATTTATTTTTCACCAAAATACTCATCACGGAGCCATGTAGAATCACCTTGCACAAACAAGGGGCTCCAGATCTTATTCTTCAACAATTGCAAGCTAGATATCAAAATCCTGATCCGAACTTTGAGTTGAAGAACAGTTTGATTAATTTGCTTCCCAAGTATCATGGACTTCCGAGCCAAGACCCCATCAGACATTTGAGAGATTTTCAAGTTGCTTGCTCTACGGCTCGAAGGCATGGTGCCGATGAGATTGCCATCATGGTTTTTGCTTTCCCCTTCTCTCTTGAGGGGCAAGCAAAAGAGTGGTTCTATTCCTAACCGGATGAGGTAGTGACCGAATGAGATTTGTTGAGAAGAGAGTTTTTAGACAAGTTCTTTCTGCCAGAAAAGACCGATTACATCTAGAAAGAAATCTCCGGTATAATGCAAAGGGACCAAGAGACCCTATATGAGTATTGGACAAGATTCAAGAGGCTATTAGAATCTTGTCCACACCATAGATTGGACACTTACTTGCTCATTAGTTATTTCACCGGAGGTCTTTGCGCGGCGGACAAGAGATTGCTCACCGCTTCTAGTGGTGGTTCCCTTTCCAAAAACAAGACGGTGGCGGAAGCTTGGAGCTTAATAAATGATGTCGCCGAGGCTACACAACATGTAAGGGTGAGGAACAATCCCCTCAAGGGTGTGGTGGAAGCATCTCCTTCCGAATCAAGTTTGACCAAAGTGCTTGGGGACATGACTACTTTCCTCACGGAGATGCAGAAGGAACAAAAGGCATTTTACTCAATCCAAGCCGTCCAAGCCCCACCCCAGACCTTCCAACTCGAAGGACCTCCTAGAGTATGTGGTTTATGCTCTTGCACCGCACATTACACCGACCAATGCCATTGATAAACCCATATTTTATGATATATATTGTGCTCAATTTAAGTGATTTATTCAACCCTTCACCCACTTATTCATGTAATTTGCATGGTTTTACTTTCCCTTCCTTATTATGTAATATATGTGAAAAACATGTTTCCTATGCTTTAAAAATAATTATTTTAATTACCCTTTATTACCATTCGATGCCGTGATTTGTGTGTTGAGTAGTTTCAGATCTTCTAAGGAAGGAATGACTTAAGGGGTGGAAAGGAAACATACAAAAATAGAAGGAAAGCACAAAATGGAGTTTTTGAAGAAACTGGCAGCGACGCGAACGCATGGATGACGCGGTCGTATGCCCAGCGCAAAAAGGCAGCGACGTGAACGCGTGACTGATGCGGACGCGCGCCATGAGAAGAACACAGATGATGCGTACGCGTGACCGAAGCAAATACGTGACAAGGAAAACTCCAGATGACGCGACCGCGTGACCCACGCGGACGCGTGACAGACGCCCCGCACCAGAAATTACAGAAAACGCTCCCAGCGATTTCTGAGTTCCTTTTTGGCCCAGATCCAAGTCCAGAAGGCACAGATTAGAGGTTATAAAGTGGGGAAATGCATCCATTCGGAGGGAGGTCTCCAATTATTCACTTTTCATAGTTTAGATGTAGTTTTTAGAGAGAGAGGTTCTCTCCTCTCTCTTAGGTTTTAGGATTAGGATTTCTTATTAATTCAGTTTAGTATTCCAACTCTTTATCAGGTTCAATGTTCTTTTTTAATTATTTTCTCAATTTAATTTATGAACTCTTCCATGTTACATATGATTCCCTTAATTAATGTTATTTGACGTATTTCAATTTATGATTGCTTTCTTTCATTTATATTACTGTTGCTTCCAATCTGAAGACATTTTTATTCGAGTAAGTTTACCTTTCCCCTTTTGGCTTGGTTAAGCAATTGGTAACCCATGAGTTATCAAACTCAACGTGATTGATAATTGCTGTCTTTGCTAATTGAATTAAACTCCAATAACTCTAGTCCTTTCTTAGGAATTGACTAGGACCTGAGGATCAAACTAATTGGTCCACTTGACTTTCTTTTGCTTTAGTAAAGGCTAACTAAGTGGGGTCTAAACTCAATTCTCATCACCATTGATAAGGATAACTAGGATAGGATTTTCAAATTTTCATACCTTGCCAAGAGTTTATTTCACAGTTATTTATTTATTTTATTTGTCATTTAAATTATTTGTTCCTTACTTTCAAAACCCCCCAATTTACAAAACTCATAACCAATAATAAGAATACCTCCCTGCAGTTCCTTGAGAAGACGACCCAAGGTTTAAATACTTCGGTTATCAATTTTAAAGGGGCTTGTTACTTGTGACAACCAAAATGTTTGTAAGAAAGGACTTTTGTTGGTTTAGAAGCTATACTTGCAACGAGAATTTATTCTGAATTCTAGACCATGCAAAAGTTCTCCCTTCAAAATGGCGCCGTTGCCGGGGAGCTGCAAACATGTGCCTTATTATTGGTTATTGTAAATATTTTTCTTTTACTTGTTTATTTGTTTTTGTTTTTCCCTTTTTATTTTTATTAGCTACTATGAATTCTCACCCCTCTCGCTTTGAGTTTGGTTCTAATATTGTTGAAAGGAATGGAAGTTATAGCAGGAACATGCATCAAGGTCAGAGCAATCAAGGATGGATGGAGCCAAGAGAATCTGATCAACCCTTTAGGCAACAACACCCTCCAAGATATCATGGACGAGGACCACTATACAATGCATACCAAGCTAACAGACATGGTAGACCACCTTGCAATTACCAACAAGGCCCACCCTGTGCTTATAGACCATCCTCTCAACGTAGATTTGAACCACCACACTCACAAGTTCCTTTTCACAATTCACCACCATGTGACCCTTATCCACCACAACCCCAATCCAATTACTCCCAAGAACCACCACATTCTTATTTTGAACCCTCTTCCCCAACCAATGAACCCTCATACCCACCCCAACCTCCTATGGACAACAGACTTCGTGTTCTTCTTCAAGGGCAAGCAAAGATAGAAAAGGGTGTACTGGAACTCACTACTGCTGTAACTGAGGTAGTAAATTTAATAGCTTCCCGACAACTGAAAACTCAAAGTACTCCCATGGCTACATGTGGGGAATCAAAAGAAGAGCGTAGCATGAAGGAAATACTAGAAACTCCGGTAGGCAATGAGAAGCATGGCTTTGTACTGGAACAAGTAGAGGAAGCCATGATAGTTGTAGAGGAAGAAGTGGTTGAAGATATAGGAAATACTGAACCTCCATGGGAATCAAGAACTGTACAGGATTCCGCTGAGAAGTCCGAATTGGATGCCAAGGAGGATAGTGCACGACCTCCACAGCATATGCCTTGTGAAGAATTAGACGGAACAGACCAAGAAGTTGATTCCATGGGCAGTAATGATCACGAATCAAGCTCTCCTAGTCACGAAATCACATTCGCAACTGAATCCCTTGAACCTGAAGAATCTTATCCAAGTGAATACGAAGATGACGTCGAGGTAGATTTTTCTCAACCTCCAATGTATGACTTAAGTGATGAGGAAGCCATGGAAGACTTTGATCAGGATGCAGTTGCAGCTGAAGAATTTTGCAAAGAAGTGGAGGAATTCACAACAGATTACAAGGGAGTAGAACTTACAGAACCACTAGAAATACCTATCCCAAGGCCATTACCACCTGTTACAAGCTTCAAGTGGGTACAATCCTTAACCCTTAACTTTACTTTTCCACTTGAATATGGTTTGCTTGAAATAGATGGCCAGCTTAGAGCTCTCTGTGGCTTTAAGAGTAAGAGGGAAATGGCTCGCACTCAGAGCTGGTGTACAAAATCCAATAAGGTTCCATGCTTCAATTTCGAAGTGCAAGGATTGGTATCAAGTTCAATTGAATGGGTCATGGAAGATGTTTGGTCATCTTGGTGAGAATACAGTTTCTAAACCGCCCGGATGGAAAAATATAGATCAAGACGAAAGCAGCTTTAAAAGCAAAGTTTGGGATCCTGGAAAATATTCTGATATTTGTCACCCCGAGAGCCTGAGAATCTGTGTGAAGCTGCTCAGAAGCTTTACATGCCTAGTTTGGGACCCCGGAGGCTGTTGGCATTCCAAACATTGGTGGATATTTCTGGATGAATTTAAGCATAAGCCACCATAACAGGAAGCTCATCCAATGTCCAACTTAAGAACTTTAACTAAAAGTGCTAGGTGGGAGACAACCCACCATGGTACGGTCGTTTCTTTTTCAACTTTTATTTTGTACTATTTGATTTTATGTTATATTATTTTTACTAAACCTGGATGTTATTCATAACATTTGCATT
Source organism: Arachis ipaensis (assembly GCF_000816755.2). Taxonomy (NCBI): domain Eukaryota; kingdom Viridiplantae; phylum Streptophyta; class Magnoliopsida; order Fabales; family Fabaceae; genus Arachis; species Arachis ipaensis. The sequence continues at coordinate 90,448,785 of NC_029792.2, read as the reverse complement.
TAGCATTGCATACTGCATAATTGCATACCTGCATAAAAAAAAGAAAGGAAGCCATCGACGCGATCGCATCGCTAAAGCGTTCGCGTCAATTGCGAAAAACACCTCCCACGCGTCCGCGTCAATCACACGAACGCGTGATCTGGATATCGGCGTAAAAATCTAACGCCCAGAAATCTGGGCTGGAATCGTGCAGCTGCTGTGCATTTAGCACAAAACGGCCTACGCATTCGCGTCCTTCACGCGAACGCGTCACTTGCAAAACACCCATCCCACGCGAAAGCGTGAGCGACGCGTTTGCGTCACGTGGATTGCACAATACCCCAAAAGAGATAGAGAGTTGCGCTAAAACGACGCTGGAATTGTACGTTTAGCACAATTTTCAGCGACACGGTCGCATGCCTCACGCGACCGCGTCATTCATCCTTTTACCCATTCCATGCGATCGCGTCAACCCCATTCCACCCTAGCAACGCGACTGCCTGCCCCACGCGTTTGCGTGGATTCAAATTCACAAACCCCTAGTGACGCGAAACCCTACCCCATTGCACCCCATTCTTCCCCCAACCTCCCCACTGCTCCCTCTCTGCTCCCCGCCACCCACACCACCACCCCAACCACCTCCAACCGCCGCACCACCTTCGACCACCTAGCTACGACCGCGACGCTACCCCCCCTTCTTCCTTCCCTCTCTTTCCTCTCTTTCTCTTTTCTTCTTCCCTCCACCATCGCTGACCCCCTCCGCGACCACCACCACCACCACGCCATCGCCACCGCGCCTTCCACCACCACCAACCTTACCCCCATTCTTCTTCAACCACACCCCCGCCATCTCTCTATTCCCTAGCTTCATTCATACGCCTACTAGGTTCTGCCGAACGCCATTTTTCTCGCACAGCCCTGTTCCACCACCGCGCCACCGTGCCCCTCCCAGCACCACCGCAACCACACCCCCGCCATCTCTCAGTTCCCTAGCTTAGTTCATATGCCTACCAGGTTCCGCCGAACGCCACCTTTCTTTCATTCGTAGTTATTTGCATATTTTTTCAGTTTCTATTTAAATTTAGGATAGTTAGAGATGTATGTTGTAGTGGATTCTAGGTGGTTAGGTAGCTAGGATGTGGTTAGTGGATTTAGGCCTGATTCATTGCGCTATTCTTGCTACTTGTTTTATAATTTTCATAATTCTGCTGTTGCTGTGATGTTAGTATTTTTCATATGATGTTCTTACTGTTCATGCTGCTATTGCGACTGCTCTTTCATATTCATATTATTTATGTCTATTTGCAGAATTGTTTTAATTTATATGAACTATTCTGCTTGCTGTTTATTACCCGGGAACGCCTAATTTTAGCCGGAATGCTGCCCAATTTTCTGTAAATTGTTTTGATATTCATTTATGTTTTGGTTTTGGCAATTTGAATTTGGCACTCCTCAGTTTTTACCAAACCAATTCATGAATGCACGGGCCAGCATTCTTATTCCTCTGTTTTCCCGGTTAATAAATCACATTATTGATGATTAGATTTCACTTTCCGCTATTTCTATATCTATATGAATCATCAACAACTTGATTTCCTTGCTTGAATATGAGTTGTCTGTTGCTTCAATTTGTGAAATTCTTGTCACTTAGAAACCAATCATCATGCCACTTACTCTGACCTTCTTTTTACTAAACTCACTGATTTTCGCTTTCTAACCTCTTTTTCAATTTTACCCACTTTTAACTTTCTAACTTCCTCCTCTGCTTTCTGACTAACTCTTTCAACTTTTTGACTCATGGCATGATTATTGTTGCTCCTAATTAACAAGTATTCCACTCATAAAATATTTTGGATTGTGATTTCTCATCTCAGATTTTTACCTCCGAAACAATCTACAATATACATTTCTTTAACTCATTTCATAATTCTACTGCTCCTTTGCCACTATGTCCTTATCTTGTTATTTGCCTACTTATATTCCTATTTTTATTATATCTTAGATTTTTATTTTTTAGGATGTCTGACCCTTAGCGTAAGGGCAATGGCAAAGCAACAATTGGCAAACAGAAAAGAGGTGAATCCTCTATGTCTATCCTGGAGATCATGCATGATGACTCCTGGCGGGAAAAGCACTTTACCGCAGAAGAAGGCTAACCAGCTCCTCCCTGCCAATGATCCCATTAAGTTTGCAAACCGATACTGTGAGCTGAAGTATCCAGTGTTTGCCACCTCCAGAAATCTGTACCTGGAGAGGACTCTGAAAATTCCAGAAGAACTACAGCAGTACACCTCCGATCAGATCAAACAAAGAGGCTAGTTCTTCTTGGAGAGAAATTTGACAGAGGTCAATGCTTCCTGTGTAAGAGAGTTTTACTGCAATTATTTCAAGACTTCCCTGGATGCAGTGCACCTCAGAGGGAAACAGATACTGGTCACTGAAGAGGCCATTGAGGATATTCTGCACCTTCAGCCTAAGTCTGATCAGCCTGACGGTTACCAAAAGGCTGAGGAGGATATGAGGTTTATGTGATTTGACTGGGATGCTGTCAAGGAGAGGATAGCCCTTGACCCTACTGTCCCATGGGTCATGGGAAAGAACACAACAATGCCTAAGGAAATCAAGCTGATGTATCTGAATGATGAGGCTCGGCTCTGGCACCAGATCCTGAGTAACTTTGTTATACCGAGTACTCATGAGACGGAGCTGCCTGCTGCTATGATCACCCTCCTCTGGTGTGTGATGGAGGGTAAGGACCTGTATCTGCCACAATTCATCCGGCACTATATGGCCAGGGTCCATGTCAGAGGCACCTTTCCCTTCCCTTATCTAGTCACCCAGCTAGGCCGTCGAGCTGACGTGCCTTGGGAGGATGCTGATGCACAGCTGACTGCTGCAGACCGCAAGAAGATCATTCCTCACAGTAGGAAGTTTTTGGATTTGGGCTATACACCTCCATTCCTCACCGCTCCTGATGAGACAGCCACACCTTCAGCTGCCCCTTCTTCTTCCACTGCTGCACCTGCCCCACCCACTGCACCCCCAGCTGCTCCTGCACCTATTTACCATTTGGTGCGTCGACTCTTCGCCCGCTTGGATCGTATGGAGCGTCACAACAAGCGACGCTATGAGCACATCAAGTTGATAATCCGTTCTGGCGGCGACATCCCCTCCGAGCCTGACACCCCTTCTGATACATCTGAGGTGGGAAAGGACGATCACGAGGAGGAGACACCTACCCAGGCTGCACAGGCAGGACCGAAGCAGGCTGCACCACAGCAGGAGGTGCCACACCAGATTCAGGCCGCAGATCCAGAGATTCTCATCCAGTCAGAGCATCCTCTACAGTAGACAGATCCTCCTACCCTCATCTAGTCTACGGATCCCCAGGCCACCACAGGGACTCCAGCAGCCCATCCTTCCAGTGATGACACTCCTTCACACCCAGCTTGAGTGAGCATCGAGGACGATGCTTTATTTTAAGTATGGGGAGGTCGCCATTTCTGGCGTATTTTTTGGTGAACCACTACAAACTCTTTCCATCTTATTTTGTTTATTTTTCTGTATTTTTATCTTTATTTTTATTTTTATCTTTCAGTACTTATACATTGCTCTTTTGCTGTATTTTTTTTTACTTTATTTTCGCATTTTGCACTTTAGTTCATATTTTAGCCATTTAGTTTAGTTTGCAATTCTAAACTTATTAGTTATAGAAAATGTGGATTAATTAGTATAGTTTATCCCTTTTAGCATATGATAGTTTGGTTTAAATTGAAAATAAAACGGAAGTAAACTAGAGACTTTAACATAATCAAAAATAATCCACACACCTTGTATATAGAACATAACATGTTAGTTAGTTAACAACATTTCATCAAGGAGGAACACTAAAACTTTAAAACCACCCAAAAAATTTTACATTGAGAATAATGGGAACTCTTAATTTCTACTTGCATGACATATATAACTGATATATGATTTTTGAGCTAGAGAACACACAGCCTGTGAGTTTTGAGCTTAATTGTATGGTTACATTCAAACCATAATTTTTATTCCTGTGTGTTTCGCCCTTCTTTTTATTCTGATGTTCTTTGCTTTGTTTTAATCTATATGTCCAATATAGAATATAGATACATACTAAGAGATGATTGAGGCCATTGCTTGAAAAATTTGCTCACTTATCCCAAATTAACTACCTTTTACATCACCCTTGTTAGCCCCCTTGAGCTTTTTAATCCCCTCTTGTTCTATAAACCACATTACTAGCCTTAAGCAGAAAAACAAAATAAAAAAAATCCCAAGTTGAATCATTGGTTAGCTTAAGATAGAAATTGTGTATTATTTAAGTATAGGGAATTTTAATGGGAACTTGGATGATAGAAACAAAGGTGGAAAGTTGAAAAGAATAAAGATGTTTCAAAATAAAAATTTGGGAAGCATGCTCATCTGAAATCAAAACAATTGAATTACCATGTGCATCAAATTTTTTTTTTTTTTTGATATTTAATTAAGGGGATACAAAAATTCCCCAATTGCAAAAATAAAAAGAATCAATGCACATGGATAAAATTTAAATTAATGCATGAGCTTGCAATACAAAGTGAGAAAAGTTGGGCAAATAGGTTAAGAAACTCTGAATTACAAAATATGTATGTTAGGTGATATCTTAGACTAGTCAAAGATTCACTTATTAGCTCACTTAGCCTTATACATATACCCTTACCTTTACCTTGGCCCCATTACAACCTTCAAAAAGACCTCATGATTTTTGTATGTCTGTATTCTATAATTGTTGATTGATTAAATGAAGAACAAAGTTATAGAAAGTAAGGATAAAAAGAAGAACAGAGTGATTAACCCAATAAACACTGAGTGACTAGAGAGTAAACACAGAATCCAGTGAGGGTTTAATAGCTCATCACCATATATCTCTGCTTAAATTGTTAATTGTCTTGCAAGTTTGAAAAATATTTTTACCTATCTCAATTGTAAAAGTGCTTTAATATTATCTAAGGTTTGGCTATGCATATATGATTCCTTGAGAATGTGAATTAACTTAACTGCATGTAAGTTTTATATACAAGTGAATAAAAATCAGAATTGCATGATTCATTTAGGTAGTTGCATTTAGGATAGATTGCATTGCATGAGATTCCATATTTTTTAAGTGTGGGGAGGTTGATAAACCCATATTTTACGATATATATTTTCGTCAATTTAAGTGATTAATTCAACCCTTCACCCACTTATTCATGTAATTTGCATGGTTTTACTTTCCATTCCTTATTATGTAATATATGTGAAAAACATGTTTCCTATGCTTTAAAAATAATTATTTTAATTACCCTTTATTACCATTCGATGCCGTGATTTATGTGTTGAGTAGTTTCAGATCTTCTAAGGCAGGAATGACTTAAGGGGTGGAAAAGAAACATACAAAAATGGAAGGAAAGCACAAAATAGAGTTTTTGAAGAAACTGGCAGCGACGCGAACGCATGGACGACGCGGACGCGTGCCATGAGCAGAACACAAATGATGCGTACGCATGACCGAAGCGAATGCGTGACAAGGAAAACTCCAGATGACGCGACCACGTGACCCATGCGGACGCGTGACAGACGCCCCGCACTAGAAGTTACAGAAAATACTCCCAGCGATTTATGAGTTTCTTTTTGGCCCAGATCCAAGTCCAGAAGGCACAGATTAGAGGTTATAAAGTGGGGGAATGCATCCATTCGGAGGGAGGTCTCCAATTATTCACTTTTCATAGTTTAGATGTAGTTTTTAGAGAGAGAGGTTCTCTCCTCTCTCTTAGGTTTTAGGATTAGGATTTCTTATTAATTCAGTTTAGTATTCCCACTCTTTATCAGGTTCAATATTCCTTTTTAATTATTTTCTCAATTTAATTGATGAACTCTTCCATGTTACATATGATTCCCTTAATTAATGTTATTTGAGGTATTTCTGTTTATGATTGCTTTCTTTCATTTATATTACTGTTGCTTCCAATCTAAAGACATTTTTATTCGAGTAAGTTTACCTTTCCCCTTTCGGCCTTGGTTAAGCAATTGGTAACCCATGAGTTATCAAACTCAACGTGATTGATAATTGTTGTCTTTGCTAATTGAATTAAACTCCAATAACTCTAGTCCTTTCTTAGGAATTGACTAGGACCTGAGGATCAAACTAATTGGTCCACTTGACCTTCCTTTGCTTTAGTAAAGGCTAACTAAGTGGGATCAAAACTCAATTCTCATCACCATTGATAAGGATAACTAGGATAGGATTTTCAAATTTTCATACCTTGCCAAGAGTTTATTTCACAGTTATTTATTTATTTTATTTGTCATTTAAATTATTTGTTCCTTACTTTCAAAACCCCCAATTTACAAAACTCATAACCAATAATAAGAATACCTCCCTGCAGTTCCTTGAGAAGACGACCTGAGGTTTAAATACTTCAGTTATCAATTTTAAAGGGGTTTGTTACTTGTGACAACCAAAACGTTTGTAAGAAAGGACTTTTGTTGGTTTAGAAGCTATACTTGCAACGGGAATTTATTCTGAATTCTAGACCATGCAAAAGTTCTCTCTTCAGCCATCAAGTTCAAGAAGATTATACCCTTGCAGTAGCCAATTGGTGCACAAATTGTAAATCACACTTTTCACAACTCATACCACTGACCAGCAAGTGCACTGGGTCGTCCAAGTAATACCTTACGTGAGTAAGGGTCGATCCCATGGAGATTGCCGGCTTGAAGCAAGCTATGGTTATCTTGTAATTCTTAGTCAGGATATCAATGATAATTCTTAATTTCAATAGTAAAAAGTAAAAGAGCATCAAATAAATACTTGTTATGCAGTAATTGAGAACAAATTGCGGTTTTGGAGACGCTTCGTCTTCTGGATCTCTGCTTTCCTACCATATTCTTCTTCACACATGCAAGGCTCCTTCCATGGCAAGCTGTATGTTGGTGGCTCACCGTTGTCAATGGCTACCATCCGTCCTCTCAGTGAAAAAGGTCCATGTACATGGCTAATCATCTATCGGTTCTCACTTGTGTTGGAATAAGATCCATTGATCCTTTTGCGCCTGTCACTACGCCCAATACTTGTGAGTTTGAAGCTCGTCACAGTCATCCCTTCCCGAATCCTACTCAGAATACCACAGACAAGGTTTAGATGTTTTGGATCTCAGGGATGCTGCCAATTGATTCTAGCTTTTACCACGAAGATTCTGGATTAAGGGATTTGAATGCTCTATTGTCAGGAGAGGCAATCAAACTCCTGAACCAGGAGCCCAAGAGATATACACTCAAGCTATTACAGATAGAACGTAAGTGGTTGTCAGGCACGCGTTCATAGGTTGAGAATGATGATGAGTGTCACGTATCATCACATTCTTCACGGTTAGGTACGAGTGAATATCTTAGAACTGAAACAAGCGTGTTGAATAGAAAATAGAAATAATTGCATTAATTCTTCGAGACACAGCAGAGCTCCTCACCCCCAATCATGGAGTTTAGAGACTCATGCTGTAGAGATACAATGTAAAATGTGAAAATGTCATGAGATGCAAAATAAATCTCTAAAAGTAGTTTTTATACTAAGCTAGTGACCTAGGTTTATAGAAACTGAGTAGACCAAGATAGATAGTGCAGAAATCCACTTCTGGGGCCCACTTGGTGTGTGCTTGGGCTGAGCATTGAAGCTTCCATGTGTAAAGACTTTTTTTGGAGTTAAATGCCAGGTTGTAGCCTGTTTCTGGCGTTTAACTCTAGTTTGCAACCTGTTTCTGGCGTTTAACGACAGAATATGGTAAAGACTTGGCGTTAAACGCCAATTCGCGTCGTCAAAGCTTGGGCAAAGTATGAACTATTATATATTGCTGGAAAGCCCTGGATGTCTACTTTCCAAAGCAATTGAGAGCGCGCCAATTGGGCTTCTGTAACTCCAGAAAATCCATTTCGAGTGCAGGGAGGTCAGAATCCAACAGCATCTGCAGTCCTTTTTCAGCCTCTGAATCAGATTTTTGCTCAGGTCCTTCAATTTCAGCCAGAAAATACCTAAAATCATAGAAAAATACAAAAACTCCTAGTAAAGTCTAGAAATGTGATTTTTGCATAAAAACTAATAAAAATATACTAAAAGGTAGCTAGATCCTACTAAAAACTATATGAAAATACCCCCAAAAAGTATATAAAATATCTGCTCATCACAACACCAAACTTAAACTGTTGCTTGTCCTCAAGCAACTAGATAAATAAAACAGGATAGAAAGAAAATCGAGAGCCAATAACATCTCAGAGTTTTATATGAAGCTCAAATTCTTATTAGATGAGCGGGCTAGTAGCTTTTTGCTTCCGAACAGTTTTGGCACCTCCATTTATCCTTTGATGTTCAGAATGATTGGCATCTATTGGAACTCAGAATTCCGATAGTGTTATTTATTCTCCTAGTTTAGTAGGTTGATTCTTGAACACAGCTACTTTATGAGTCTTGGCCGTGGCCTTAAGCACTTTGTTTTCCAGTATTACCACCAGATACATAAATGCCACAGACACATAACTGGGTGAACCTTTTTAGATTGTGACTTAGCTTTGCTAAAATCCCCAATTAGAGGTGTCCAGGGTTCTTAAGCACACACTTTTTGCTTTGGATCACGACTTTTATCGCTCAGTCTCAAGTTTTTCACTTGACACCTTCATGCCACAAGCACATGGTTAGGGACAACTTGGTTTAGCCGCTTAGGCCAGGATTTTATTCCTTTGGACCCTCCTATCCATTAATGCTCAAAGCCTTGGATCCCCTTTTTTTATTACCCTTGCCTTTTGGTTTAAAGGGTTATTGGCTTTTTCTGCTTTTTCTTGCTTCAAGAATCAATTTCATGATTTTTCAAATTATCAATAACATTTTTCTTTTTCATCATTCTTCAAGAGGCAACAATTTTAACATTCATAAATAACAAATTCAAAAGATATATGCACTGTTCAAGAATTCATTCAGAAAACAAAAAGTATTGCCACCACATATAAATAATTTGAATTTTTCTTATTAAAAACTCGAAAATAAAATTGCTTTCTTATTCTAAAAATCTGCTATTTTATTCATGTTCAATGATGATAAAAAAGAGATAAATTATAACTTATTTGGGGAATAAGAATAAAAATAAAGATACTAATTACTACTACTCATATAACTTCTAAGGTAGATTTCTAATAGTAAAAGTTATCACAGAGTTAAGACTAAGATTAGGACTCAACAACCTTTATTTTGGGAGATGGATGCTCCTTTAGTCTGTGGGGTGCATGGCCCTTCAAGAGACAGCTTCTGACGCTTCAGCTCCTGTAGCTCACGCCCCTGCTCCTCTTGTTCCTTTAGCAGTTTGCAGAGCATGCTATTTTGAACTTGTTGTTCTTCTTTTAGTTGATCCATAGCTTCTTGCAACTTGGTGACAGATGCTTCTAGGCGGGTCCAGTAGTCAATTTGAGGGATTTTTTGGAGGAACTCTTGTGCCCTCCTTTTGATGGAGTTATCCTGCACTTGTTGTCCCTCCATTAACTTTTTGGTGATTGGTTGCTCGACTGAGATATACTCATCCACTCCCATCTTCACCCCAGCATCTTTGCATAGCAGAGAGATTAGGTTTGGGTAAGCCAAATTGGCATCAGTGGAGTTCTTGTTTGCAATTGTGTAGAGCTCACAAGAAATCAGATGATGAATATCCACTTCATTTCCCAGCATAATGCAATGGATCATCACTGCAGTTTTTGACAGTGACTTCAGAGCGGTTGCTGGTGGGCAGTATAGAACGCCCAATGAAGTCCAGCCAGCCCCTAGCAATTGGTTTGAGATCTCCTCTCTTGAGTTGATTTGGGACACCCTTTGCATTGGTTATCCACTTGGTTCTAGGGATGCATATGTCCTCTAGAACTTGGTCTAAGTGCTTATCAAATCTCACTATTCTCCTATTAAAGGATTCTGGATTATCTTGTAGTTGAGGCAGCTTGAAGACCTCTCTTATTTTGTCCTGGTGGAAGTACATAATCTTCCCTCTGACTAAGGTTCAAAAGGTATAGAAGGCAGCTCCAGTTAATCTCTGCTTATCTGTTTGCCACAGATTTGCGTAGAATTTCTGAACCATGTTTCTACCCACTTTTGTCTCAGGATTAGCCAGAATTTTCCAGCCTTTGTTTCGAATATGCTCTTGGATCTCCAGATATTCGTCTTCTTTTAGATCGAATTTAACTTCCAAGATCACTGATCTTAGACCCATTATTTTATAGTAATGGTCTGCATGTTCTCTCTTGATTCCAAAGTGGTTTTGGAATATTTTCTTTCTTGCCTCTTGAAGTGGTTTGTTTTCCTTTAGGAGCCATGATCTTAGTGAGTCTTAGCTCAGTGATCACGAAAAGCACACCAAACTTAGAGGGTTGCTTGTCCTCAAGCAAAAGAAAGGAGAGGAGAGGAATAGAAGGAGGGACAAATTCGAATGGTGGAGGAGAGGGGAAGGCCGAGTGTGAATTTATAAGGGAGGGGTGGGTTTGAAAATTTTGAAAAAGATATGATAGAAGATATAATTTGTAAAATATAAATATGATATGAAGAATATGAAATTTTAAAATTGAAAAGATATGATGGATTTGAGAAAGATAAATCTGAATTTGAAAAGATAATAGGATAAGTAAAAAAAAAGATATGAAAAGAAATTAAAAAGATAGATGAGTTTTGAAAAAGATTTGAAAAGAAATTGAAGAAGATTTGAAAAAGATTTTTAGGATTAGAAAAAAAAACTTTAAAATTTTTTTTGAAATTGATATTGAAAGATGATACTTTGTAACATGCTTATGCAAGAAATTATGGATGACCATGAAAATTTGAAAAAAATTGAGTTGGAAAACAAAACTTCCTCTCCTCCACAATCCTGGCGTTAAATGCCCAACTGCTGCTTGTTTTGGGCGTTTAACGCCCATCTGTAGCTTCTTTTGGGCGTTTAATGCCCAGCTGTAGCTTCTGACTGGCGTTAAATGCCAGAAATCTTTTTGTCACTGGGCGTTTTTCTGAACGCCCAGGATGCTGCAAGTTTGGCGTTAAACGCCCAGAATGGCACCCATTCTGGCATTTAACACCCAAAGAGGTATCTTTACTGGCGTTTTTGTGCCAGTGAGCTCCTTTTCTCTACTTTATGCTTTGAATTCTTCTGTAACTCTGTGAATTCCTGCGATTGTTAATCATTCTTAAAGATAATTTATATAAAACTCATATAATTATTAGTTGCATAACAAATAAACATTGCTAATGGCTGGGTTGCCTCCCAGCAAGCGCTTCTTTATTGTCTTTAGCTGGACCTTGCTGAGCTTTTAATCTAGCCTCAGCTTTGAGCATTCTTGCTCAACATTGCCTTCAAGATAATGCTTGATTCTCTGTCCATTAACAATGAACTTCTTATTAGAATCAATGTCTTGAAGCTCCACATAGCCATATGGTGATACACTTGTAATTACATATGGTCCTTTCCACCGGGATTTCAGTTTCCCGGGGAATAATCTGAGCCTAGAGTTGAACAGCAGAACCTTTTATCCTGGTTCAAAGACTCTAGGTGACAATTTCTTATCATGCCACATTTTTGCTTTCTCTTTGTAAATCTTAGCATTTTCGAAAGCATTGAGTCTGAATTCCTCTAGCTCATTCAGCTGGAGTAATCTTTTCTCTCCAGCTAACTTGGCATCAAGATTTAGGAATCTGGTTGCCCAGTAGGCCTTGTGTTCCAGTTCCACGGGCAAATGACAGGCCTTGCCATACACAAGCTGGTATGGAGAGGTCCCTATAGGAGTCTTGAATGCTGTTCTGTATGCCCACAGAGCCTCATCCAAGCTTCTTGCCCAATCCCTTATACGGGTAATTACAGTCTGTTCCAGGATTTTTTTTAGTTCTCTATTAGAGACTTTAGCCTGCCCATTTGTCTGTGGATGATATGGAGCTGCTACTTTGTGGCTAATTCCATATCTAACCATAGCAGAGTAAAGATGTTTATTGCAAAAGTAAGTGCCCTCATCACTGATTAGTGCTCTAGGGACACCAAACCTGCTAAAGATATGTTTCTGGAGGAACTTCAGCACTGTCTTAGTATAATTAGTGGGTGTTTCAATGGCCTCTACCCATTTGGATACATAGTCAACTGCCACCAGAATATAGGTGTTTGAGTATGATGGTGGGAAAGGCCCTATAAAGTCAATACCCCATACATCAAACAACTCAATCTCTAAGATCCCTTGCTGAGGCATGGCATAACCATAAGGCAGATTATCAGCTCTCTGGCAACTGTCACAGTTACGTACGAACTCTCGGGAGTCTCTATAGAGAGTAGGCCAGTAGAAGCCACATTGGAGAACCTTGGTGGCTGTTCACTCACCTCCGAAATGCCCTCCATATTGTGATCCATGGCAATACCATACGATCTTCTGTGCTTCTTCTCTAGGCACGCATCTACGGATTATTCCGTCCGCACATCTCTTAAAGAGATATGGTTCATCCCATAAGTAGTACTTTGCATCAGTAATTAATTTTTTTGTTTGCTTCCTGCTCTACTCTTTGGGTATAAATCTTACAGCTTTATAATTTGCAATGTCTGCGAACCATGGTGTTTCCTGAATGGCAAATAATTGCTCATCTGGAAAGGTTTCAGAAATCTCAATAGAGGGGGAGGACGCCCCTTCTACTGGTTCTATCCGGGACAGATGATCAGCTACTAGGTTCTCTATCCCTTTTCTGTCTCTTATTTCTATATCAAACTCTTGCAGAAGCAACACCCATCTTATGAGCCTGGGTATTGAATCCTACTTTGTAAGTAGATATTTAAGAGCAGCATGGTCAGTGTACACAATCACTTTTGATCCTACTAAGTATGATCTAAACTTGTCAATGGCATAAACCACTGCAAGCAGCTCTTTTTCTGTGGTTGTGTAATTTTTTTGTGCATCATTTAAAACACGGGTAGCATAATAAATAACATGCAGAAGCTTGTTATGCCTCTGTCCCAGTACTGCACCAATGGCATGGTCACTAGCATCACACATTAGTTCGAATGGTGATGTCCAGTCAGGTGCAAAAATAACTGGTGCTGTGACCAGCTAAGCTTTCAGAGTTTCAAACGCTTGTAGACACTCTGTGTCGAACACAAATGGTGTGTCAGCAGCTAGCAGATTGCTCAGAGGTTTTGCAATTTTCGAAAAATCCTTTATAAACCTCCTATAGAATCCTACATACCCCAGAAAGCTTCTGATTGCCTTAATATTGGCAGGTGGTGGTAATTTTTCAATTACTTCCACTTTAGCTTGATCCACCTCTATTCCCTTGTTTGAAATTTTATGCCCAAGGACAATTTCTTCAGTCACCATAAAGTGACATTTTTCCCAGTTTAAAACTAGGTTGGTCTCTTGGTATCTTTTCAGAACAAGTGCTAAATGGTCAAGGCAGGAGCTGAATGAGTCTCCAAATACTAAAAAGTCATCCATGAGGACTTCCAGAAATTTCTCTACCATATCAGAGAAGATAGAGAGCATGTACCTCTGAAGGTTGCAGGTGCATTGCACAGACCAAAAGGCATCCTTCTGTAGGCAAACACTGCAGAAGGTCATGTGAATGCTATTTTCTCTTGGTCCTGAGGATCTACTGCAATTTGGTTGTAACCTGAATAGCCATCCAAAAAGTAGTAATATTCATGACCTGCTAGTCTCTCTAGCATCTGGTCTATGAATGGTAAAGGAAAGTGATCCTTCCTGGTGGCTGTATTGAGCTTTCTGTAATCAATACACATACGCCACCCTATAACTGTTCTTGTAGGAACCAGTTCATTTTATTCATTATGAACCACTGTCATGCCTCCTTTTTTGGGGACAACTTGGACAGGGCTCACCCAGGGGCTATTAGAAATAGGATAAATAATCCTAGCCTCCAGTAACTTGGTGACCTCTTTCTGCACCACCTCCTTCATGGCTGGATTTGGCCGCCTCTGTGGCTGAACCACTAGCTTAGCATCGTCCTCCAATAGGATCTTGTGCATGCATCTTGCTGGGCTGATGCCTTTAAGATCACTTATGGACCACCCAAGAGCTGTCTTGTGTGTCCTTAGCACTTGAAGTAATGCTTTCTCTTCCTGTGGATTTAAAGCAGAGCTTATGATCACCGGAAAAGTGTCACCTTCTCCCAGAAATGCATATTTCAGGGATGGTGGTAGTGGTTTGAGCTCGTGTTTAGGAGGTTTCTCCTCTTCCTGAAGATTTTTCAGAGGCCCTTTTATTTCCTCTGATTCCTCCAGATCAGGCTGAACATCTTTAAAGATGTCTTCTATCTCTGATTCGAGACTCTCAGCTATGTTGATCTCCTCTACCAGGGAGTCAATAATATCAACACTCATGCAGTCTTTTGATGTGTCTGGATGCTTCATTACCTCAACAGCGTTCAGCCTGAACTCATCCTCATTGACTCTCAAGGTCACTTCCCCTTTTTGGACATCAATGAGGGTTCGTCCAATTGCTAGGAAAGGTCTTCCTAGAATGAGAGTTGCACTCTTGTGCTCCTCCATTTCCAGCACTACAAAGTCAATGGAAAAGAAAAATGGCCCAACTTTGACAATCATGTCCTCAATTATGCCTGATGGATATTTAATGGAGCCATCATCAAGTTGAAGACATATCCAGGTTAGTTTGACCTCTTCAGTCAAACCAAGCCTTCTGATAGTAGATGCAGGGATTAGATTGATACTTGCCCCAAGGTCACATAGAGCTGTCTTGATACAAATACCCTCTAATGTGCATGGTATCATAAAGCTTCCGGGATCCTTAAGCTTTTCTAGCAAGCTTGTTAGAATGACTGCACTGCATTCTTCAGTGAGAAAAACTTTTTCTGTTTCTCTCCAATCCTTCTTATGACTTAAGATCTCTTTCATGAACTTAGCATAAGAGGGTATTTGCTCAAGTGCCTCTGCAAACGGAATCTTTATTTCAAGAGTCCTGAGATAGTCTGCAAAGTGGGCAAATTGTTTATCCTGTTCTGCTTGGCGGAGTTTCTGAGGATAAGGCATTTTAGCTTTATATTCTTCAACTTTAGTTGCTGCAGGTTTATTTACTACAGAGGCAGGTTGAGAAGCCTTCTTGAGGGAGTTATTATCAGCACTTACAGGTGTCTGATCCCTCACTGGCGTTTGAATGCCAGAACTGGACATGGATTGGGCGTTTAACGCCGGATTTCTACCCTTTTCTGGCGTTGGAACACCAGAACTTGACATGGATTGGGCATTTAAGGCCAGTTTTTCACCCTTTTTTGGCATTTGAACGCCAGACTTATTCCTCTCCGGGCTCTTACTGTCCTCAGAGGGATTTTGGGTAGCAGGTTGCTCATCCTCTGTCAGCTGTTCTTTTCTTAGCTTTCTACTGCTTTGAGTTGAGGTATTTAATGTTTTTCCACTTCTTAATTGAACTGCTTGGCACTCTTCTGTTATCTATTTTGATAACTGCTATTTTGTCTGATTCAATTGTGATTCCATATCCTTGTTAGCATTTTTGGTTTCTTGTAGTATCTCCTTAAATTCTGCTAACTGCCTTGTTATAGAAGATAGTTGTTGATTGAGTTCAGCAACTTGTTCCTGAGGACTAAAGTCAGTTGATACTGCCTTAGCTTCTTCTTTCATGGAGGACTCATTACTTATGTACAGATGCTGATTTCTAGCATCTATATCGATAAGCTCTTGAGCCTCTTCAATAGTCTTTCTCATGTGCATAGATCCACCAGCTGAGTAGTCTAGAGATACCTGAGCTTTTTCTGTAAGCCGGTAGTAGAAGATGTCTAACTGTACCCACTCTGAAAACATTTCAGAGGGGCATTTCCTTAGCATCCCTCTGTACCTCTCCCAGGCGTTATAAAGGGATTCATCATCCTCTTGTTTAAAGCCTTGGATGTCCAGCTTTAGCTGTGTCATCCTTTTTGAAGGGAAATATTGATTCAGGAATTTGTCTGATAACTGTTTCCATGTTCTTATGCTTACTGTAGGTTGGTTATTTAACCACTTCTTAGCCTGATCTTTTACAGCAATGGAAACAGTAATAATCTATAGACATCCTGATCTACTTCCTTGTCACGTATTGTGTCAGCAATTTGCAAGAACTGTGCCAGAAACTTAGTAGGTTCTTCCTGTGGACGACTGGAATACTGGCAATTTTGCTGCACCATGACAATGAGTTGAGGATTTAGCTCAAAACTGCATGCTTTGAGGGAAGGTATACAGATGCTACTCCCATATGCAGTAGTAATGGGGTTAGCATATGACCCCAGAGTCTTTCTGGACTGTTCATTTCCATTTAGGTCCATGATGGATAAAAGGGAATTGATATGAATTGCAAATAAAATATATTTTTTTATTTTAAAAACAAACCGAATTATTAAAAAATAATAAGATAAAATAAAATAATTAGAAATTAAAATATAAATTTCGAAAACTGAGAGAGAAATAAATTTGAAAACTAAAATAATTACTTAATTACGAAGATTTGAAAAACTTTGGATATGATTTTTGAAAAAGATTTTGAATTTTGAAATTTCAAAACTAAGATAAGATAGAATAAAAAGTTTTAAAATAAAAAATCTGAATTTTTAAGAGAAAATTTCGAAAATTAATTAGAATAAAGAGAAAAGATATTTTTGAATTTAATGAAGAAAGAGAAAAACAGTAAAAATGACACCAAACTTAAATTTTTAGATCAAAACAAAGAAAACAAACAGAAAAGCTTTGAATATCACAATGAACACTAAGAACAACTTTTGAAAAAATTTTTAAGAAGCAGAAACACAAAGGACACCAACTTAAAATATGAAACTAAACTCAAACAGAAAAACTCAATTATTAGTTTATAAAAATTTTCGAAAAATTTAAAAAAGAGAAAATAAGGATTTAAAAAAAATTTTCAACCAAAAACAATAATAGAAGATGCAATTTTAGTGACTCTAAACTAAAAAGATAATTTTTTTTCTAATCTAAGCAATAAAATACACCGGCAGTTGTCCAAACTTGAACAATCCCCGGAAACGGCGCCAAAAACTTGGTGCACGAATTGTAAATCACACTTTTCACAACTCGTACCACTAACCAGCAAGTGCACTGGGTCGTCCAAGTAATACCTTACGTGAGTAAGGGTCGATCCCACGGAGATTGCCGGCTTGAAGCAAGCTATGGTTATCTTGTAATTCTTAGTCAGGATATCAATGATAATTCTTAATTTCGATAATAAAAAGTAAAAGAGCATCAAATAAATACTTGTTATGCAGTAATTGAGAACAGATTGAGGTTTTGGAGATGCTTCATCTTCTGGATCTCTGCTTTCCTCCCATCTTCTTCTTCACACATGCAAGGCTCCTTCCATGGCAAGCTGTATGTTGGTGGATCACCGTTGTTAATGGCTACCATCCGTCCTCTCAGTGAAAAGGGTCCATGTACATGGCTAATCATCTGTCGGTTCTCACTTGTGTTGGAATAAGATCCATTGATCCTTTTGCATTTGTCACTACGCCCAATACTTGTGAGTTTGAAGCTCGTCACAGACATCCCTTCCCGGATGCTACTCAGAATACCACAGACAAGGTTTAGACGTTCTAGATCTTAGGGATGCTGACAATTGATTCTAGCTTTTACCACGAAGACTCTGGATTAAGGGATTTGAACGCTCTATTGTTAGGAGAGCCAATCAAACTCCTGAACCAGGAGCCCAAGAGATATACACTCAAGCTATTACAGATAGAACGTAAGTGGTTGACAGGCACGTGTTCATAGGTTGATAATGATGATGAGTGTCATGGATCATCACATTCTTCATGGTTAGGTACGAGTGAATATCTTAGAACCGAAACAAGCGTGTTGAATAGAAAATAGAAGTAATTGCATTAATTCATCGAGATACAGCAGAGCTCCTCACCCCCAATCATGGAGTTTAGAGACTCATGCTGTAGAGATACAATGTAAAACGTGAAAATGTCATGAGATGCTAAATAAATATCTAAAAGTAGTTTTTATACTAAGCTAGTGATCTAGGTTTACAGAAATTGAGTAGACTAAGATAGATAGTGCAGAAATCCACTTCCGGGGCCCACTTGGTGTGTGCTTGGGATGAGCATTGAAGCTTCCATGTGTAGAGACTTTTTTTGGAGTTAAACGCCAGGTTGTAGCCTGTTTCTGGCGTTTAACTCTGGTTTGCAACCTGTTTCTGGCGTTTAACGCCAGAATAGGGTAAAGACTTGGAGTTAAACGCCAATTTGCGTCATCAAAGCTTGGGCAAAGTATGAACTATTATATATTTCTGGAAAGCCCTGAAAGTCTACTTTCCAACGCAATTGAGAGCGTGCCAATTGGGCTTCTGTAGCTCCAGAAAATCCATTTCGAGTGCAGGGAGGTCAGAATCCAACAGCATCTGTAGTCCTTTTTCAGCCTCTGAATCAGATTTTTGCTCAGGTCCCTCAATTTCAGCCAGAAAATACTTGAAATCACAGAAAAATACACAAACTCATAGTAAAGTCCAGAAATATGATTTTTGCATGAAAACTAATAAAAATATACTAAAAAGTAGCTAGATCCTACTAAAAACTATATGAAAATACCCCCAAAAAGCATATAAAATATCCGCTCATCATCAATGTGAACTATAACAACCGTCCACCCTATCACTCTCAAGGCCAAAACAATTACTCTCATAGTAATAGTTCCAACCAAGGGTGGAGGGACAATGCACAAGGGAACAATCAAAATCAAAGATGGAACAACTCCTCTTCTCATTACCACAACAATCATCAAGCCTCATCCTAATATCACAACAACAAGCATCAAGCCAACCAAAATCACCACAACTAACCATACCAAGCACCTCACCAAAACCAAAACAACTACCCTAGATACCAAGCACCACATCAAAGATAACAATCCAACTAACCCTCTTCTTCCTCTACTAACCAAGGTGATGATTCTAACCGTGCACTCTACCAAGAGCAAGAGATGATTAAGGCCATGGTAGAGAAAAATGAGAAGAACATAAGAAACCTCAATGCACAATTTGGTAACATGAGTGCTCAATTGTCCAACATCACCGAGATACTTTTAAGGATGTCTCTACCTCCTGCTAACAATACCAACACCAACCAAGCCTCAAGCTCTTGTAGCCTTCCATCCCAACCCCTTCCAAACCCAAAGGGCAGTCTCAATGTCATCACTCTACGGTGGGGACTACATTAGAGGAGATACCTCCTAGGACCATGGAAGACATTCATGAGGAGGAAGTGGTTATTGAAGTTTCACATGAAGAAAAAGAGGGAGACACAAGGCAAGAGGAAGAAGAGGTGAGCCCCAAGGAGCCCAAGAGGAAGGCTATAATGGATGAATCCATTCCTATCCCATTATTGTCCATGGTAAAGAAAGCCAAGAAAACTCTGGAGTTTGATCCCAACATGCTTCAAGTATTCAAGAAGGTTGAGGTAACCATTCCACTTCTTGATGCCATTCAACGAATTCTGAAGTATGCTAAGTTTTTAAAGGACTTGTGCACACACAAAGATAGGATTAGTGAGTTGGAGACATTGTCATTAGGTTGTTCTATTTCTTCATTGATGAAGTCTATTCCAAAAAAATGTAGTGACCCCGGACCATATTTAGTGTCTTTTTTTATTGGTGGAGTTGCATTTTATTATTGCATGTGTGATCTGGGGGCTTGTGTGAGTATTATGCCACTCTCCATATTTGCAAGGCTGAAGTTAGCCCCATTGAAAAGGCCGGCCACCAAATTTGCCTTAACCGACAAGAGTGTGATCACCGTAGTAGGGATAGCGGAAGATGTGCTTGTGGCAATCAAGGCTTTGGTGTTTCCGGTTGATTTCTATATCCTTGAAATGCCTCGGACGGATAATAGAAGTTCTTCCTCCGTTTTGCTCGGTAGACTTTTCTTGAAGACCTCTAAATTTAAATTGGATGCCTTTACCGGCACATACTCCTTTGAGGTAGATGATAAGACCATCAAGTTTAACTTAGAAGAGGCCATGAGACACCCACTTGAAGAACACTCAAATCTCTAATGTGATGTAATTGATGAGGTAGTAGCAGAAATACAAAGAGATGATCACAACAAATTGTACCACCTTGTTGTTGAAGGGAAGGATAAAAATGAGGACGAACAAGAGAAAGTTGATGAGGATGAGCTTCATGTTCTTAGTGAAAAAGAACCCTAACTTGAAGCAAAAAAGTGAATTGAGGCCTCTACCTTCTCACTTGAAGTATGCATTCTTTGAGGACAACCAAAAGTTTTCGGTCATTATTGCTAGTGAGCTTTCTAGCCAAGAAGAAGAGAAGCTCCTAGAGGTCTTAAGGAAGCACAAGAAAGCAATCGGTTGGAGCTTGGCCGACATTGTGGGGATTGACCCTCGTACGTGTATGCATTGTATTTTCTTCAAGAGGGAGCTCGGCCGGTTAGACAACCCCAAAGAAGGCTCAACTCCACTATTCTTGATGTGGTGAAAAAGGAAGTCACAAGACTACTTGATGCGAGTATTATCTATCCGATTTCCGACAGTAAGTGGGTGAGCCCAGTTCAAGTTGTTCCAAAGAAATCAGGAATTACTACTATAAAAAAGGATGATGGAGAAGAGGTTACAACAAGAGTGCAAAATGCTTGGCGGGTATGCATTGATTATAGGAAGCTGAACGCCGCAATAAGGAAAGACCATTACCATTTGCCATTCATTGACCAGATGTTGGATCGACTTGCAGGTAAATCCTATTACTGCTTTCTTGATGGTTTTACTGGCTACTTCTAGATACATATTGCTCTTGAGGATCAGGAAAAGACCACCGTTACTTGTCCCTTTGGCACCTTTGCTTACAAAAGGATGCCATTTGGGTTATGCAATGCACCCGTCACTTTTCAGCGGTGTATGACTAGTGTCTTTTCCGATCTTATGGAGAGTTGCCTGGAAGTCTTTATGGATGATTTCAGTGTATATGGGACTTCTTTTGATAGTTGTTTGGAGAATGTGGCCAAGGTCCTAGAGAGGTGTGTTGACACTAACCTTGTCCTCAATTTCGAAAAATGTCACTTCATGGTGAGACAAGATATAGTGTTAGGACACATAGTTTCTGATAAGGGCATTTCTATGGACCCGGCCAAGGTTGATGTCATTACCAGTTTACCTCACCCCTCTTCTGTGAGGGAGGTCCATTCTTTTTTGGGGCATGCAGGATTCTATAGGTGCTTCATCAAGAATTTTAGCAAGATTGCATTGCCATTGTCGCGCCTGCTCCAAAGGGACGAAGACTTTTAGTTTGATAGTGCTTATGCGGAAGCATTTGAGGAGTTGAGGAGATCTCTTACCACATCACCAATTGTGAGGGGCCCTGACTAGATGCAGCCATTCGAGATCATGTGTGACGCGTCAAATCATGCCGTAGGTGCCGCGCTTGCACAATGCGATGGTAAGCTCCCTTACATCATTGCTTATTACTCAAAGACATTGGATGTGGCACAATCCAACTATACCACTACGGAAAAAGAGCTCTTAGCTATTGTTCATGCATTGGATAGATTTAAATCTTATTTGCTAGGCTCCAAAATAGTGGTATGCACATATCATGCAGCTTTAAAATATTTGTTGACAAAGAATGAGTCAAAACTTAGGCTCATACGTTGGATCTTGCTCTTGCAAAAGTTTGACATTGAGATTAGAGATCAAAGTGGGTCACAAAATTTAGTTGCAGACTGGTGCACGAAATTACAATCACACTTTTGCAACTCCGCACAACTAACCAGCAAGTGCAATGGGTCATCCAAGTAATACCTTACGTGAGTAAGGGTCGATCCCACGGAGATTGTCGGCTTGAAGCAAGCTATGGTTATCTTGTAACTCTTAGTCAGGATATCAATAATTCTCAGATTTAATTGTAAAAAGTAAAAGAACATGAAATAAATACTTGTTATGCAGTAATGAAGAACAGGTTGAGGCTTTGGAGATGCTTTGTCTTCTGAATCTCTTCTTTCCTACTATCTTCTTCTTCATGCACGCAAGACTCCTTCCATGGGAAGCTTTATGTTGGGCATCACCATTGTCAATGGCTACTTCCCGTCCTCTCAGTGAAAACGTTCCAAATGCGCTGTCACTGCACGGCTAATCATCTGTCGGTTCTCGATCATGCTGGAATAGGATCCATTGATCCTTTTGCGTCTGTCACACGCCCAACAATTGCGAGTTTAAAGCTCGTCATAGCCATCCCTTCCCAGATCCTACTCAGAATATCACAGACAAGGTTTAGACGTTTCGGATCTCAGGAATGGCCGCCAATAATTCTAGCTTATACCACGAAGACTCTGATCTAAATCATGAGGCTAAGAGATATGCATTCAATCTAAGGTAGAACGGAGGTGGTTTTCAGGCACGCGTTCATAGGTGAGAATGATGATGAGTGTCACGGATCATCACATTCATCAGGTTGAGGTGCGAATGAATATCTTAGAATAGAAGCAAGCGTGATAGAATGGAAAACAGTAGTAATTGCATTAATTCATGAAGAGCAGCAGAGCTCCTCACCCCCAACAATGGGGTTTAGAGACTCATGTCATAGAAGATACAATATGAAACGTGTAAAGTGTCATCCGGTACAAGATGAATCACTAAAAGTAGTTTTTATAGTGAACTGGTGACCTAGGGTTACAGAAAATGAGTAAGCTAGGGTGTTTAGTGTAAAAATCCACTTCTGGGGCCCACTTGGTGTGTGCTTGGGCTGAGCATTAAAGCTTTCATGTGTAGAGACTTTTCTTGGAGTTAAACGCCAGCTTTTGTGCCAGTTTGGGCATTTAACTCCAGTTTTTATGCCAGTTCCGGCGTTAAACGCCATAATTCTTGAGCTGACTTAGAACGCCTGTTTGGGCCATCAAATCTCAGGCAAAGTATGGACTATTATATATTGCTGGAAAGCCCAGGATGTCCACTTTCCAACGCAATTGAGAGCGCGTCAATGGGGCTTTTGTAGCTCCAAAAAATCCACTTTGAGTGCGGGAAGGTCAGAATTCAACAGCATCTGCAGTCCTTTTTCAGCCTCTGAATCAGATTTTTGTTCAGGTCCCTCAATTTCAGCCAGAAAATACCTAAAATCACAGAAAAATACACAAACTCATAGTAAAGTCCAGAAAAGTGAATTTTAAATAAAAACTAATTAAAATATACTAAAAACATACTAAAAACAATGCCAAAAAGCGTATAAATTATCCGCTCATCACAACACCAAACTTAAATTGTTGCTTGTCCCCAAGCAACTGAAAATCAAATAGGATAAAAAGAAGAGAATATACAATGAATTCCAAAAACATCTATGAAGATCAGTATTAATTAGATGAGCAGGGCTTTTAGCTTTTTGCTTCTGAACAGTTTTGGCATCTCACTTTATTCCTTGAAGTTCAGAATGATTTTCATCTATAGGAACTCAGAATCCAGATAGTGTTATTGATTCCCCTAGTTAAGTATGTTGATTCTTGAACACAGCTACTTTATGAGTCTTGGCTGTGGCCCTAAGCACTTTGTTTTCCAGTATTACCACCGGATACATAAATGCCACAGACACATAACTGGGTGAACCTTTTTAGATTGTGACTCAGCTTTGCTAGAGTCCCCAATTAGAGGTGTCCAGGGTTCTTAAGCACACTCTTCTTTTTGCTTTAGACCTCGACTTTAACCGCTCAGTCTCAAGTTTTCACTTGACACCTTCACGCCACAAGCACATGGTTGGGACAGCTTGGTTTAGCCACTTAGGCCAGGATTTTATTCCTGTGGGCCCTCCTATCCACTGATGCTCAAAACCTTGGATCCTTTTTATCACCCTTGCCTTTTGGTTTAAAGGGGTATTGGCTTTTTCTGCTTGCTTTTCTTTTTCTTTCTTTTTCTTTTCTCTTTTTTTTTTCGCCTCTTCTTTTTTTTTCTGCAAGCTTTTCACTGCTTTTTCTTGCTTCAAGAATCAATTTTATGATTTTTCAGATCATCAGATAACATTTCTCCTTTTCTCATCATTCTTTCAAGAGCCAACAATGTTAACATTCATAAACAATCAACTTCAAAAATATGCACTGTTCAAGCATTCATTCAGAAAACAATAGTATTGCCACCACATCAAAATAATTAAACTATTTTAAAATTCAAAATTCATGTACTTCTTTTTCTTTTTCAATTAAAAATACTTTTTATTTAAGAAAGGTGATGGATTCATAGGACATTCATAGCTTTAAGACATAAACTTTAAATTTTTATTAATTATGGAATAAAAATAAGACTAAAAAATAAATATAAGCGCAAACCCATAATAATAGAAGACAGAAAATTAAAAGCAGAAGAATAAATGACTCTTAAAATAGACTCTTAACAATAAAGGTTATCACAGAGTTAGGACTCAACAACCTTGATTTTGAGGAGTGGATGCTCCCTCAATCTGTGGGGTGCTTGGTCCTTCAAGGGAGAGCTTCTGGCGCTTCAGCTCCTGTAGCTCACACCCCTGCTTCTCCTATTCCTTCAGCAGTTTGCAGAGCATGCAGTTTTGATTCTGCTGTTCTTCCTTAAGTTGTTCCATAGCTTCTTGCAGCTTGGTAACAGATGCTTCTAGGCGGGTCCAGTAGTCAATTTCAGGAATTTCTGGGAGGAACTCCTGCGCCCTCCTTTTGATGGAGTTGTCTTGCACTTGTCCTTCCACTGACTTCTTGGTGATTGGGTGTTCGATTGGGATGAATTCATCTACTCCCATCCTCACCCCAGCATCTTTACATAGCAGAGAAATTAAGCTTGGGTAGGCCAGTTTGGCTTCAGTGGAGTTCTTGTTTGCAATTGTGTAAATCTCACAAGAAATCAGATGATGAATCTCCACTTCTTTTCCAAGCATAATACAATGAATCATCACTGCTCTTTTGACGGTGACCTCAGAGCGGTTGCTAGTGGGCAATATAGAACGCCCAATGAAGTCCAACCATCCTCTTGCAACTAGTTTGAGATCTTCCCTCTTGAGTTGGTTTGGGACACCTTTTGAATTGGTTATCCACTTAGTTCCAGGGAGGCATATGTCCTCTAGAACTTGATCCAACCCCTTATCTACTCTCACCATTCTCCTATTAAAGCATTCTGAATCATCTTGTAGTTGAGGCAATTTGAAGATCTCTCTTATTTTATCCAGATGGAAGTAAATAAGCCTCCCTCTGACCATGGTTCGGTAGGTATGAAAGGCGGTTCCAGTTATTCTCTGTTTATCTGTCAGCCACAGATTTGAGTAGAATTCCTGAACCATGTTTCTTCCAACCTTTGTCCCAGGATTGGCTAGAATTTCCCATCCTCTGTTTCGAATTTGCTCTTGGATCTCTGGATATTCATCTTCTTTTAGATTGAATTTAACTTCTGGGATCACTGACCTCAGACTCATTATTTTGTGGTAATGGTCTGCATGTTCTTTGGTTAAGAACCTCTCTTGATTCCAAAGACTCTTTGGAGTATTCTCTTTCTTGCCTCTTGATTTGGTTTGTTTTCCCTTAGGTGCCATGATCTTGATGAGTCTTAGCTCAGTGATCACGGAAAACATACCAAACTTAGAGGTTTGCTTGCCCTTAAGCAAACGAAAGGAAAGGGGAGAGAGAGGAGAAGAGGCAAATTCGAATGGTGGAAGACAATAAAATCATGATATGAAAAAGATGAGATTTGTAATTGAAAAAGATATAAAGATGTTAAATCTGAAAATTTGGTTATGCATCTAAGAATTAAAAGATGATATGATGAGTTGAAAAAGATTTGGAAAGAAATTAAGAAGATAATTGAGTTTTTGAAGAAGATTTGGGAAGGATTTGAAAGAAAATTGAAAAGAGATTTAGAAAATGTTTGAATTTTTGAAAATTGAGGGTGAATAATGAAAGTTTGAAATATGTTTATGCAGAAAAGTATGAATCAAAACATGAAAATTTGAAAAAATATGAAGTTGGAAACAAAATCTCCTCCCCCTGCCTTTCTGGCGTTAAACGCCCAGAATAGTATCCATTCTGGCATTTAACGCCCAATTGTTGGCCATTATGGGCGTTTAACGCCCAGCCAGGTACCCTGGCTGGCGTTAAACACCAGAAACCCCTTTATCACTGGGCGTTTTTCTGAACGCCCAGGATGCTGCAATTCTGGCATTAAACGCCCAGAATGGTACCCATTCTGGCGTTTAACGCCCAAAATGGTACCTTTACTGGCATTAAACACGCAGAATGGTATCCATTTTGGCGTTTAACGCCCAAAATGCCCCTTACTGGCGTTTTCTTGCCAGCAAGCTCCTTTTCTCTACTTTTTGCACTGAATCCTTCTGTAACTCTATGAATTCCTTCAATTTTGATGATTAACCTTTGAAGAAAAATGTATATCAAACTTCTACAAGTATTAATTAAAACAAATAACTTCCTAATGGCTGGGTTGCCTCCCAACAAGCGCTTCTTTATTGTCTTTAGCTGGACTTTTACTGAGCTTCATTCAAGCCTCAGTTTTGAGCATTCTTGCTCAAAATTGCTTTCAAGATAATGTTTGATTCTCTGTCCATTAACAATGAACTTTTTGTCAGAATCAATATCTTGAAGCTCAACATATCCATATGGTGACACTCCTGTAATCATATATGGTCCCCTCCACCGGGATTTTAGTTTCCCGGAGAATAATCTGAGCCTAGAGTTGAACAGCAGAACTTTTTGTCCTGGCTCAAAGACTCTGGATGACAATTTCTTGTCATGCTATTTTTTTTCTTTTTCCTTATAAATTTTTGCATTTTCAAAAGCATTGAGTCTGAACTCCTCTAGCTCATTTAGCTGGAGCAATCTTTTCTCACCAGCTAACTTAGCATCCATGTTTAGGAATCTGGTTGCCCAGTAGGCTTTATGTTCCAGTTCGACGGACAGATGACAGGCCTTGCCATACACAAGCTGGTATGGAGAGGTTCCGATAGGAGTCTTGAATGCTGTTCTGTATGCCCACAGAGCATCATCCAAGCTCTTTGCCCAATCCTTTCTACGGGAAATTACAGTCCGTTCCAGGATTCTCTTTAGTTCTCTATTAGAGACTTCAGCCTGTCCATTTGTCTGTGGATGATACGGAGTTGCTACTTTATGGCTAATTCCATATCGAACCATAGCAGAGTAAAGCTGTTTATTGCAGAAATGGGTGCCCCCATCACTGATTAGTACTCTGGGAACACCGAATCTGCTGAAAATATGTTTCTGGAGGAACTTCAGCACAGTCTTGGTATCATTAGTGGGTGTGGCAATTGCTTCCACCCATTTAGATACGTAGTCTACTGCCACCAGGATGTAAGTGTTTAAGTATGATGGTGGAAAAAGACCCATGAAGTCAATACCCCATACATCAAACAATTCAATCTCTAAGATCCCTTGTTGAGGCATGGCATAACTATGAGGCAAGTTACCAGCTCTTTGGCAACTGTCACAGTTACGCACAAACTCTCGGGCATCTCTATAGAGAGTAGGCCAATAGAAGCCACATTGGAGGACTTTAGTGGCTGTTCGGTCACTTCTGAAATGTCCTCCATACTGTGATCCATGGCAATGCCACAGGATCTTCTGTGCCTCCTCTCTAGGGACGCATCTACAGATCATTCCGTCTGCACATCTCTTAAAGAGATATGGTTCATCCCATAAGTAGTACTTTGCATCAGAAATTAGTTTTTTTCTTTTACAACCTGCTATACTCCTGGGGTATGAACCTCACAGCTTTATAATTTGCAATGTCTGCAAACCATGGTGCTTCCTGAATGGCAAAAAGTTGCTCATCCGGAAAGGTCTCAGAGATTTCAGTAGGAGGGAGGGACGCCCCTGCTACTGGTTCTATCCGGGACAGGTGATTAGCTACCTGGTTCTCTGTCCCTTTTCTGTCTCTTATTTCTATATCAAACTCTTGCAGAAGCAACACCCATCTTACGAGCCTGGGTTTTGAATCCTGCTTTGTGAGTAGATATTTAAGAGCAGCATGGTCAGTATACACAATCACTTTTGAACCTACTAAATAGGATCTAAACTTGTCAATGGCATAAACCACTGCAAGTAACTCCTTTTCTGTGGTTGTGTAGTTCTTCTGTGCATCATTTAGAACACGACTGGCATAGTAAATAACGTGGAGAAGCTTGTTATGCCTTTGTCCCAACACTGCACCAATGGCATGGTCACTGGCATCACACTTTAATTCGAATGGTAATGTCCAGTCAGGTGCAGAAATGACTGGTGCTGTGACCAGCTTGGCTTTCAGGGTCTCAAACGCCTGCAGACACTCTGTGTCAAACACAAATGGCGTGTCAGCAGCTAGCAGGTTGCTTAGAGGTTTTGCAATTTTTGAAAAATCCTTTATGAACCTCCTATAGAATCCTGCATGCCCCAGAAAGCTTCTAATTGCCTTAACATTGGCAGGTGGTGGTAATTTCTCAATTACCTCTACCTTGGCTTGATCCACCTCTATCCCCTTGCTTGAAATTTTGTGTCCAAGGACAATTCCTTCAATCACCATAAAGTGACATTTTTCCCAATTTAAGACCAGGTTAGTCTCTTGGCACCTTTTCAGGACAAGTGCTAGATGATCAAGACAGGAGTTGAATGAGTCTCCAAATATTGAGAAGTCATCCATGAAGACTTCTAGGAACTTCTCTACCATATCAGAGAAGATAGAGAGCATGCACCTCTGAAAGGTTGCAGGTGCATTGCATAGACCAAAAGGCATTCTTCTGTAAGCAAATACTCCAGATGGACATGTGAATGCTGTTTTCTCTTGGTCTTGAGGATCCACAGCAATTTGGTTGTAGCCTGAATAGCCATCCAAAAAG
>NC_029792.2:90337419-90419901 GCF_000816755.2 Arachis ipaensis | reverse complement strand
AGAAATAGGATAAATAATCCCAGCCTCTAGTAACTTAGTGACCTCTTTCTGCACCACTTCCTTCATGGCTGGATTTAGCCGCCTTTGTGGTTGAACCACTAGCTTGGCATCATCCTCCAATAGGATTTTGTGTATGCATCTTGCTGGGCTAATGCCCTTAAGGTCACTTATGGACCACCCAAGGGCTGTCTTGTGTGTCCTTAGCACTTGAATTAGTGCTTTCTCTTCCTATGGATTTAAAGCAGAGCTTATGATCACTGGAAAAGTGTCACCCTCTCCAAAAAATGCATATTTCAGGGATGGTGGTAGTGGTTTGAGCTCTGGTTTAGGAGGTTTCTCCTCTTCCTGAAGGATTTTTAGAGGTTCTTTTATTTCCTCTGGTTCCTCCAAATCAGGCTGAATATCTTTAAAGATGTCCTCTAGCTCTGATTCAAGACTCTCAGTCATATTGATCTCTTCCACAAAAGAGTCAATAATATCAGTTCTCATGCAGTCATTTGATGTGTCTGGATGCTGCATAGCTTTGACAGCATTTAACTTGAACTCATCCTCATTGACTCTCAAGGTCACTTCCCCTTTTTGTACATCAATAAGAGTTCGTCCAGTTGCTAGGAAAGGTCTTCCTAGAATGAGAGTTGCACTCTTGTGCTCCTCCATTTCCAGCACTACAAAGTCAGTGGGAAAGGCAAATGGCCCAACCTTGACAATCATGTCCTCAATGATGCCTGATGGATATTTAATGGAGCCATCAGCAAGTTGAAGACATATCCGGGTTGGTTTGACTTCATCAGTCAACCCAAGTTTTCTGATAGTGGATGCAGGTATTAGGTTGATACTTGCTCCAAGGTCACATAGAGCTGTCTTGGTGCAAGCACCCTCTAATGTGTATGGTATCATAAAGCTTCCTGGATCTTGAAGCTTTTCTGGTAAGCTTTTTAGAATGACTGCACTGCATTCTTCAGTGAGAAATACTCTTTCAGTTTCTCTCCAATCCTTCTTATGACTTAAGATCTCTTTCATGAACTTAGCATAAGAGGGTATTTGCTCAAGTGCCTCTGCAAACGGGATCTTTATTTCAAGAGTCCTGAGATAGTCTGCAAAGCGGGCAAATTGTTTATCCTGTTTTGCTTGGCAGAGCTTCTAAGGATAAGGCATCTTGGCTTTATATTCTTCAACCTTAGTTGCTACAGGTTTATTCCCTACAGAAGTGGTTGCAGAGGCCTTCTTAGAGGGTTACTATCAGCACTTGCAGGTGCTTGATCCCTCGTTGGCGTTTGAATGCCAGGAATGGGGGCTGAATGGGCGTTTAACGCCAGGTTCCCACCCTTTTCTGGCGTTTGAACGCTAGATTTGGGCATCCATTGGGCGTTTAACGCCAGTTTTTCTCCCTTTTCTGGTGTTTGAACGCTAGAGTTATTCCTCTCCGGGCTCTTGATGTCCTCAGAGGGATTTTGGGCAGTGGTTTGGTCATCCTCTATCATTTGTTCCTTTTTTGACTTTTTGCTACTTTAAGCTGAGTTATTCAATGTCTTCCCGCTCCTTAGTTGGACAGCTTGGCATTCTTCTGTTATCTGTTTAGATAGCTGCTGTCTTGTCTAATTCAATTGTGCTTCTATATTCTTGTTAGCATTTTTAGTGTCTTGGAGCATCTCTTTGAATTCTGCTAATTGTTTTGTCATAAGGAGTAATTGCTGATTAAGTTCAACAATCTGTTCTTGAGGATTGGGATCAGTAGTTACTGCCATAGCCTCTTCTTTTATGGAAGACTCACTGTTTGAGTACAGATATTGATTTTTAGCAACTGTATCTATGAGCTCTTGAGCTTCTTCAATTGTTTTTCTCATGTGTATAGATCCACCAGTTGAGTGGTCTAAGGACATTTGAGCTTTTTCTGTAAGCCCATAGTAGAAGATGTCTAACTGTACCCACTCTGAAAACATTTCAGAGAGGCATTTTCTCAGCATCCCTCTGTACCTCTCCCAGGCATTATAAAGGGATTCATGATCCTCTTGTTTAAAGCCTTGGATGTCCAGCCTTAGTTGTGTCATCCTTCTTGGAGGGTAAAATTGATTCAGGAATTTGTCTGTTAATTGTCTCCATGTTTTTATGCTTGATGTGGGTTGGTTATTTAACCACCTCTTAGCTTGATCTTTTACAGCAAATGGAAATAATAATAATCTGTAGACATCTTGATCCACTTCTTTATCACGTACTGTGTCAGCAATTTGAAAGAATTGTGCCAGAAACTCAGTGGGTTCTTCCTGTGGAAGACCGAAATACTGGCAATTTTGCTGCACCATGATAATGAGCTGAGGATTTAGCTCAAAGCTGCTTGCTTTGATGGGAGGTATACAGATGCTACTCCCATATGCAGCTATAATGGGGTTAGCATATGACCCCAGAGTCCTTCTAGACTGTTCACTTCCACTTAGGTCCATGATGGAGAAAAGAAGATATGAAAAAAAAAAAGATATGATTGAAAAGATATGATTGGAAAAATTAAAAAGATTTGATTTTTGAAAAAGATTTGAAAAGATCAATTTTTGAAATTAGAATATTGACTTGACTAAAAAGAAAGATATGATTTTGAAAATCTTTGACTAAATTAATGCAAAATTTCGAAATTTATGTGTAAAATAAGGAAAGGATATTTTTTTTATTTTTGAATTTTAATGCGGAAAGAGAAAAACAACAAAATGACACTAAACTTAGAAATTTTAGATAAAAACACAGAGAACAAACAAGAAAATTTTGAATGTCAAGATGAACACCAAGAACACTTTGAAGATCAAGATGAACACCAAGAACAATTTTTGAAAAATTTTTAGGTAAATAAAAGCACAAGGGACACCAAACTTAAAATTTTTAGAAAATCAAGCACAATATTTTTGAAAAATTAAAGGAAAAAGAAAGAAGACACCAAACTTAGAATTTTTAAAGATCAAGAAAGACTAAGAACATGCAAATTCGAAAAAATTAAAAGAGAGTAAAAGCATGCAATTGATATTAAACTTAAAATATGAAACTAAACTCAAATAAAAGACTCTAAACTAACAAAAATAAAATATTCCTAATCTAAGCAACAAGATAAATCGTCAGTTGTCCAAACTTGAACAATCCCCGGTAACGATGCCAAAACCTTGGTGCACGAAATTACAATCACACTTTTGCAACTCCGCACAACTAATCAGCAAGTGCACTGGGTCGTCCAAGTAATACCTTATGTAAGAACCGCAACTAATCAACCGGTTAATTAAGTGATTAATTGCCCAAATTAGATTCCAAAAAGTTAGAGAGAGAATTTGGGGATTTAAAGGTGATTTTTGGACTCAGTGAGTCTTTCTGAGTCAGAAAATATGCTTTCTACGAAAAACTGTGAAAAATTGTGAACCGGCAGTTGAACCGGTTCAAGTCTGCCTGGTACCGCACGAGAAAAGTGAAAACCGTCAAAAAACCTTAGAAAAATATTAGAAATGGAAAACCGGGCTTTAATTTTAAAGATTTGGCCCGAAGTTAGGCCAAACGGGCTAAAAACGCTAACGGGTTGGACCGGGCCCAAGTTGGGCCCAAGCCCAACATATAAATACACTTAAATGAACCCATTTCAGCTACTTTCACTCTCATAACCTAAACACAACAGCAGCGGAAGTGAGGAGAGAGGTGAGAGCTTTTCACCATTGTTACTATTCACTTCAAACTTCCCAAGCTCATATCTTGAGCTACAGAGCTCCGATCGCCGCACCGTTTGCGGCTACGTGTTCCTTGTGAAGAGCTCTACAAAACCCATCCAAGAAACCCTCAAGGTAATCACGAAATCTTCCCAGTTTCTCTCTTCAAAATTTCGGATTTTATTAGAGTTTTGGGTTAAATGGGTTTTTGTGATTTTGGATGTTTATGTTTGCTCTAATCCTTGCTTAGCTTTGGATTTGTGTTATCAAATCTGTTGGAAAAGGTAAAAGCTCTTAAACCCTTGTGAGATTATGCTTATGTTGAACCCTAGGTTGATTTGTGGTGATTTATATGTATATAGTTTGATTATTGTGGCTTTGGGAGCTTTCGTAAATTCTGATATGTGATAGAATTTATGTGGTTTTGGTTGGATTGGGTTATGAAAGTTGGTAAATTGAGATTCTTGTGAGTCTTGGTAAAAGTTGACTTTTGGTGAACTTTGTCTAATCATAACTTATGCCTTGGTTTTCAAAATCTATTGAAATTAGTTTAGCATTAAAGCTTATTGAAAACTGTTCGAATCAATATAAAGTTTGTAAAAAATTGGAATTTGGAAGAGGAAGTTATGATCATTCAAAGTTGGTGTTAAAAATCAGAAATTTTCCAAAGTTGCAGAATTTTATTACTTCTGATATGTGCGGGTGCACACGTCCTGTTTCTCAAAAATTTATTTGT
Organism: Arachis ipaensis; assembly: GCF_000816755.2. Classification (NCBI taxonomy): domain Eukaryota; kingdom Viridiplantae; phylum Streptophyta; class Magnoliopsida; order Fabales; family Fabaceae; genus Arachis; species Arachis ipaensis. The sequence goes on along the minus strand of NC_029792.2, from coordinate 90,415,497 downwards.
TTTCAACTATTTTGCCTTTTCAACAAAGTTGTAAGCTTCTATAACAGCATTTTAAGACGTTTGGGCCTAGTTTTGAGTATTAGAACATGGGATATAAATTAAGGGCTCTAGTCATGATTTTAAGGTAAATTAGAAAACGGAGGCCTAGGTTTCTGGCGTGCTGAGAATGGTTTGACGTTAGGTGAAGGATGATTGGTATATGAGATGAGGAATGATAGACTTTTGGTATTTGGAAACTGAGTTATAAAGGGACAGTGGTTGAGATGAGTCGGGGACTCGGATTGAAGTGATGGATCTATGTATGCTGAAAATACTTTTGAAAACCATTGAAATAATATTTTTACATGATATTTTGAGACGCCATGCGCCTGGCAGGGACGATGGTTAATCCCGCCTGTCGAGGTAGCGGCAGCGGCGTAAGGACGGTGGTTAATCCCGCTTACGTTGAGATGTGAGGTCTGAGGCAAGAATATCCTGCTCGCATCCCTTCGGATCTATAGGGCGAGCAGGCGCCGGTACCTGGACAGTGATCCGGGAACTATATCTCGGAGGTTCCCATATGAGAAATCCGAAGGGCGACGTCTCCATGGAGATGTGTCGGGTTGGCAGTTGAACCGACAATGTGATATCACAGCCAGTAGGGCAGGCATTCATCATATGCATTTCCTATCTGCTTGTATGCTTTGTCTACTTGTAATGGTTTGCCTAATTGAATAACATGCTTACTTGCTATCTGAATTATTTGCCATATATGCTACTACTTGTGCTATACTTGCTTTGAACATTATCTGTGTTTTCTGCTGGGATTGAGGAGGTTCGGAAGGCAGTGGCGATGGCGATGGGATCGCATGGAGGATCGGTTGGTGAAGGCTGTGGGACAACGGTGTTTGGTTAGAATAGAAATCCCTTAAGATAGATAACCTGGTTTATTTAAGTCAAGTTGGTATATTATGCTTAAATGTTTTAGAATGCTTTAAGTTGAATCTTGTGATTGATATGAAGCTTAGGATTGCCTTTGGCGTCCCGGAGTCTTATATCATATATCACTGGGAACTGTTACCATACTAAGAACCGCCGGTTCTCATACCATATTGTTGTTGTGTTTTTCAGATGCAGGTCGCAACCCACTTCGGTGAGTTGCTTTGGTTGGTGACAGGAGCGAAGAATCTTGGATCATTTTGGAGTTCTTTTTGGTTTATTTTGTTTATACATCTCTCCTTTTGTATTTTGTTTTTCCTAGAGGCATGTATTTGAGAGAACAAAACTTGTATAACCTGTTTTCACTGTATGGTTTTGTATATCAGTATATGACTAGCCGGCTTAAACTCCACGAGTCGTGACTAGTTCCCTATGATATTATATACTTATCTTTTGTTATATCTTCTCTGTTTCTTATGCCTTAAGCTAGTAGCTCTGTTAGTACGTTTGCGCTTCGAAATTCTGTTTTTGAGCTATATCTTTCATCGGGCTTCTAGATTATACTATTCTTTCTATATATATATATATATATATATATATATATATATATATATATATATATATTATNTAGGCTTTGGAGATGCTTTGTCTTCTGAATCTCTGCTTTCCTACTATCTTCTTCTTCATGCACGCAAGGCTCCTTCCATGGCAAGCTTTATGTTGGGCATCACCGTTGTCAATGGCTACTTCCCATCCTCTCAGTGAAAACGTTCCAAATGCGCTGTCACCGCACGACTAATCATCTGTCGGTTCTCGATCATGCTGGAATAGGATCCATTGATCCTTTTGCGTCTGTCACACGCCCAACAATCGCGAGTTTGAAGCTCGTCATAGCCATCCCTTCCCAGATCCTACTCAGAATACCACAGATAAGGTTTAGACGTTCCGGATCTCAGGAATGGCCACCAATAATTCTAGCTTATACCACGAAGACTCTGATCTGAATCATGAGGCTAAGAGATATACATTCAATCTAAGGTAGAATGGAGGTGGTTGTCAGGCACGCGTTCATAGGTGAGAATGATGATGAGTGTCACGGATCATCACATTCATCAGGTTGAGGTGCGAATGAATATCTTAGAATAGAAGCAAGCGTGATAGAATGGAAAATAGTAGTAATTGCATTAATTCATGAAGAACAGCAGAGCTCCTCACCCCCCAACAATGGGGTTTAGAGACTCATGTCATAGAAGATACAATATGAAATGTGTAAAGTGTCATCCGGTACAAGATGAATCACTAAAAGTAGTTTTTATAGTGAACTGGTGACCTAGGGTTACAGAAAATGAGTAAGCTAGGGTGTTTAGTGTAAAAATCCACTTTCGGGGCCTACATGGTGTGTGCTTGGGCTGAGCATTGAAGCTTTCATGTGTAGAGACTTTTCTTGGAGTTAAACGCCAGCTTTTGTTCCAGTTTGGGCGTTTAACTCCAGTTTTTATGCCAGTTCCGGCGTTAGACGCCAGAATTCTTGAGCTGACTTTGAATGACTATTTGGGCCATCAAAGCTCGGACAAAATATGGACTATTATATATTGCTGGAAAGCCCAGGATGTCTAATTTCCAACGCAATTGAGAGCGCATCAATTGGGCTTTTGTAGCTCTAGAAAATCTACTTTGAGTGCAGGGAGGTCAGAATCCAAAAGCATCTGCAGTCCTTTTTCAGCCTCTGAATCAGATTTTTGCTCAGGTCCCTCAATTTCAGCCAGAAAATACCTGAAATCACAGAAAAACACACAAACTCATAGTAAAGTCCAGAAAAGTAAATTTTAAATAAAAACTAATAAAATTATAAAAAACTAATTAAAATATACTAAAAACATACTAAAAACAATGCCAAAAAGCGTATAAATTATCCGCTCATCACAGACCCTCTAAGCCTCCTTGAAAATCTTAAATATGACCCATTTCTGATTGACGACTCATTCCCTTTGGATAGTTTGTGTAACGACCCAATTTCTGGTACGTCATGATCATACTAGAAACTGAGCGCTACCAACTTGTCTACCTAATTATTATCTATTATTTATTATATGAGCCTGATTCGTTGTTAAAAGCGTAGTTATTTTACGAGGTACTTTTTTTTTAAAAAACGTTTGGATTAAAAATAGAATCATTTATAATTAATCCACAAATAGTAACAGATAAAACATTTATAAACAACCATACATAAATATATCACAAGCAGTTGATATCATTCCGTGATCCAGCCTTTATTAGAGTATAGCCTTTTAGTTAGAACACCCCTAGATATAGCTAAATAATATCTATATACATATATATACATACAACATCCCAGGTCCTGACCTGTTCAAGAAGTCCCTAAGCTGGCACCCAGGCTAGCCTAGACTCTATATTCACTAGCCCCTCTAAACTACTAAAGCGAGGGAAAGTATGTTCTAAGTCTTCAAAACTCAAGTCAGGTGGAACGTCATCAAAAGGTGGAACATCATCTTCTACTCCTCTGCACGATCAGATATTGCCATATGACATCACTCCAGTACCTCATCAAGTAGCCACATAACAAGAATCTCGTACATAGGATTTAGGTTAAAGTTCGCGTACAAACAGGGTGCAGACGTTGGCTGGTCTCACCGTATATACATATGAACAGAGAACGGGATTCACCCTAGATACAGAAGACTACCTAGAGCGGAATCCTCTTTGTGAACGGTCATCAGCGAACTACGGAAGTGTACCCAAACTTCCATCTGAAGGGGGAAGGGAGAGAGAAGGGGTAAGAACTTGGGGGTTCTTAGTAGGGTCGGGGTTATTAGTTAAGTTCATTAATTCTGTGTCGCTTAGCAGACATATAGCAGAATACAAGAAGCAGTAAATACAAGATACATGTAAATAGAGGAAATAGAGAAAATAGAAAACAGAACACAAACAGAAAAATACAAGAAAATACAACACAGACACAGAGAATAGAATACAAACAAGAAAAGCATACATTCATACAACAATCATAACAGAGGAAAATGCACAGCCAAGTATGATGCATGTCTAGCCCTAGTGCAGGTAATGAGCTCATCTGTCGGTTACTAACCCGCTCCCGACATTATCCAGCAACCTCTGTCTGGATAAGGCTTTCTTATTGGCTATACCCCTGTGTACAGAAAATAACCCCTCTGCCACCACAGGGTCCACTGCACGCAGGAAATAACACATCTGCCACTGCAGGGATGTAAGCCGACACACCTTCTGTATACAGGAAATAACCCCTCTGCCACTACAGAAATGAAACAGGTGGTCACGGTACTTCTGTAGCAGGAAATAACCCCTCTGCCTTACAGAAATAAAATATGGATCTGTACCGTAGGAAAGCATTCTCAATGACCACACCATTATCTATATGACTGCCTCACTGTAGCAGATGATCATACAAGTATATCTGGAGTTGCCTTAACGCAACAAATAAATATCTCTTGGGTTGCCTCAAGCAACAAATCATCACATAATCATTCTCATTCTCATTATTCATCATCATTTTCACATTCTTATGCAGTACCTCTTTCTTCCTTTATTTAATCATACTGTACAAACTTTACACCTTTCACTTTTATAATATCCTGGCTCAAACCATTTCTCTTTATCATATTATTCTTTTCTCTTTGTATCTCTTTACTTTACTCTGGTTACTCTGTGCTCTGTGTTACTTTATTCTGCTCTGATTTCTCTGTTTAACGCATGTATTTAAAGCTTATGTAAATTTCAGTATGAATAGTTAGCCTGTCCCAGGTATAGGTTCATTAAGTCTATACTGAAACAGTTTAACTTTTCATATAACACCTAACCCTAGTCGCAACTCAAGTACTAACTAAGTTGACCTAGTTCGTTCACCAGTCTCTGTCTGTTTTTCTGTCATTAAAACTTTATAGACTTTTTCTTCGATTTTTATCTTTTCTTCAACTTTTTATATTTTATTTATCTTTGCCACACTAATATGTTTTTACCAATCCCTTAGTGTTTTATGAAGGTAATTATGAGATTCTGCACTTAAAGTTGTCTTTCTAAAGCTTTTACAGAAAACTACCTTTTCCGCATTATTTTATTATTTTTATTAAAATATTATTTTTAATTAAATATTATTATTTAATATTTTATTATTATTTATTATTTTAATACTAAATTTTCGAAAATTAACTTACCTTTTACTTTTAACCTTTAAAATTCACTTTTTACCACCCGTAACTTTTAAAATTTATACTTTTACCACCCTAACTTTCAGAAATTATAAAATAACCCCCAAACACCAAATTAATTATTTCCTTGCCCTTTTATGAATCAAAAAGGTGTTCTTCATAAATTCTTCAAATTCTTTCTCTGTTTTTACCTGTTTTTCAGTCTTTTCAACAACCGATTTTTACCATAATTTAAAATAAATTCCCAGCCACTAAAACCCCATCTTTTCTACATGATTTTAACACAAATTGAACCCCAATTTAGGGCCTAGGGTTTTTTTTTCCAGCAGCCACAAGAACACACATTCATAGCTTGAATTTCATCAAATTTCATCAAAATTTCACCAAATTTTCACCAAGAATCAATCATATATGCAACCACTTTTTAGCACAGCCAAATCATACAACATTCACACAAATCAAACAAAAATATTCAAGATTAATTTCGTGACACCCTACCTGGTTTTGCTGCTCCTAATTCGGTTAGACTTTTAGGTGGTCCTTTAGCACTTTTTCCTCCTAAATCACATCAAGAACAACTTTAAATCCAAAAACCCTCAACTAACCAAATCTCCCTCAGCACGTTAGGAAGGGATATCTCACCTTAGAATTGCTGGAAATTAATTGGCTTGGAGGTGGGTTAAAATAATATTAAAATATCTCAAGTGTATAACTACTAAAACTAGATGTATCGGAACACTTGTAAAAACATATCTAAAAATTATTTTCTGAGCTACTAGCATAAATGACACTAGTAACATATTTAATATGAGAATAAAACATGTATGATGAGGCCTTAGCATTGCTAAAGTCATCAGAGAGTGCTAGTGCTAAGCTGCACCAGTAAATTGTCAACCCGGTTAAACCGATTTTCTGTTTTTAACTAAAACTGACCAGGTAACCTCATAATATTATTCAAGAAGCTTCTAATACTCATATAATGATGATATTATCCTATTATCTATCTTCTCTCATAAATCGAGTCCGATTTGTCAAACTGAGACTATTTAAGAAAAACCGAATCAAGACTCCTAACCGATACTGTTCAAAAACTAGGTTCTTCATGACTGCGTTGTCGAGCTTGGCTCATAAAAGGTTCTAGCTTAAATATAATATAATGACAATGAGGATTGAGATACTTGATGATATATCAGAACTACTCCCCTTATTGATCCTCCGGAGTTCTCCGTACTTTCAGAAAAGATCTCGCGTACTCGAAAACCGGGGTTGTTACATTCTACCCTCCTAAAAGAAAATTTTGCCCTCAAAATTTTAGTTACCTGAGAATAGATGCGGGTAATCAGCTTTCATCTTATCTTCCAGTTCCCAAGTGTGCTCTTCTTCTCCTCTTTGTCCCCAAGCTACTTTGACTAAGCGAACAGTCTTGCCTCTCAGTTGCTTATCACTTTTTTCTATGATCTGAACTGGTGATGCTTGATATGTCAAATCGTTTTGTAACTATACTGTCCCTGGTTGTAAAATGTGACTCTCGTCGGGAATATATTTCTTAAGTTGTGAGACATGAAAAACATCATGAAGGTTTGATAGATATGGAGAAAGGGCTACTTGATAAGCTACTAGACCGACTCTTTTAAGTATTTGGAAAGGTCCTATGTATCGAGGGTTAAGCTTTTTAATCTTAAGGGCTCTACCTATCCTAGTAGTCGGGGTTACTTTAAGAAAAACATGGTCTCCCTCACTAAACTCTAAGGGTCTACGTCTATTATCGGCATAGCTCTTTTGACGGCTCTGTGCTGTCTGGATCTTCTGGCGAATCCCCTTTATCTTTTCAGTAGTTTCTTGCACTAAGTCTGGACCTAAGACACTAGCTTCTCCGTCATCATTCCAACATAATGGTGTCTGACATCTCCTTCCGTAGAGATCTTCATAAGGTGCCATACCAATACTTTGTTGGTAACTGTTGTTGTAAACAAACTCGACCAACGACAAATATTTATCCCAACTGCCTTGGTTATCCATCACACAAGATCTTAGCATGTCTTCTAATGTCTGGATTGTCTGCTCGGATTGTCCGTTTGTCTGAGGGTGGTATGCTGTACTCATATGCAGCTCTGTTCCCAACGCTTTCTGAAAAGCTCCCTAAAATCTGGAAGTAAACCTCAGATCTCGATCTGAAACAATTGATGAAGGTATCCCATGCAATCGTATGATTTCTTGAATATATATTCGTGCCAGCTTTTCTAAAGTATAGTCAACTCAGATCGGAAGGAAGTGCGCCAATTTTGTCAACCTGTCCATAATCACCCAAATAGCATCGTGTCCTGTTGAGGTCCTTGGCAATCCCATGACAAAATCCATAGTGATCTGCTCCCATTTCCATTGTGGTATTTCTAAGGGTTGCTGGGTTCCTGACGGTTTCTGGTGTTCCACCTTCACCTTCTGGCAAGTTAAACATTTTGAGACATAATCAGCTACCTCTTTCTTTAAGCCCACCACCAGAACATTTTTTCAAATCTTGATACATCTTTGTTACTCCAGGATGCATAGAAAATCTACTTTGGTGAGCTTTTGCAAGAATCCTTTTTTGCAATCCTCCAGAGTTAGGCACACAAATTCTATTCTTGTACCTCCAGAGACTGCTACGATTTAGTCTCACAGCTTCTGGTCCTTCTGCTCCCATACGTCTCAACATTGTCATCATTTCTGAATCCTAAACACAATCTTTGGTATATCTGTCTCGCTTACTCGAATTTGGTGATGACTCGATCGCAAGTCAATCTTAGAGAACACAGTTGCACCTTTTAACTGATCCATCAAATCGTCTATCCGTGGAAGTGGGTAGTTGTTCTTGATAGTAACTTTATTTAACTGTCGATAATCTACGCAAAGTCTCATTCCACCGTCCTTCTTCTTTACTATCAATACCGGAGCTCCCCAAGGTGATGCACTGGGAAGAATAAATTTCTTTCCAAGTAGCTCATCTAACTGCTTCTTTAACTCTGCAAGTTCCAATGGTGACATCCAGTACGATACTATGGAAATTGGTCCAGTTCCAGGTACTAGTTCAATCCTGAATTCTATCTCTCGCTGAGGAGAAAATTCGAGGATGTCATCCAAGAAAACATCAGGAAATTCCTTCACTATTCAGATTTGTTCTAGGCTTAGTTCACTGTCATTCGAGCTAGCCGCTAACAGAACGTACCCCTCACAATCACTCCCGTCTAATGTAACTCTTATAGAATTCAGATATAAAGTATGGGACAGAAATGGTTTAGTATCTAAACTATCAAACGGAATAACAGCAGTTCTTTCATAGCAATCAAGGAAAACATGATACTTGGACAACCAATCTAATCCTAGAATAACTTCCAAACCACACAGAGGAAAACATATTAGATCATGTATAAAAGTTCTGTTCCTAATAGTGAATGGTACTTGCAGGCACACTAAACTAGTCAAAGTATTTTGGGATGCAGGTGTATGGACAATTAGATCAAAGTTCAACTCAAAGAAATCTAGTCCCAACTCACGAGCAACAGTTAAAGAAATAAAGGAATGCGATGCACCCGAATCATACAGTACAGTTAGAAATCGATTCTTGACATAACACTGACCTTGGATTAGGGCGTCTAATTGCATAGCATCATCAGCAGTCATGGCAAACACTCGACCTTGTTGCTGGGTTCGGCTGGATTTTGAGTAAACCTCTTTGGGCAATTCTTAGCCTTATGTCCTGGTTCCTCACAAATAAAGCAAGCGTTCGTTCCTTACAACATCCAAATCTAACATAGCCATAGCCATGGAGATCATAACAGCTATGAGGATAGCTGTACCTCGGATCGATTTGTCGTTCGGAGCTCGATTAAACTATGCCTATTCGCAGTCATTAAGGTCCTATCCACACCAAACAATCAACATTAAGGTGATCAGTCTTAATATCTCAAGTTAGGCACGAACATTCCCAAAATGAGCACTCATAGACATTCATGCCTAATGTATCTTAAAGATACCCTAACGGCATGAGACACACAAGCAGAGTATGCAATGAAGCATAGTCAGTCTACTCCCCAGGCTCTACTGGGAACGAACTGCTCTGATACCCAATTGTAACGACCCAATTTCTGGTACGTCATGATCATACTAGAAACTGAGTGCTACCAACTTGTCTACCTAATTATTATCTATTATTTATTATATGAGCCTGATTCGTTGTTAAAAGCGTAGTTATTTTACGAGGTACTTTTTTTTTAAAAAAAACGTTTGGATTAAAAACAGAATCATTTATAATCAATCCACAAATAGTAACAGATAAAACATTTATAAACAACCATACAAAAATATATCACAAGCAGTTGATATCATTTCGTGATCCAGCCTTTATTAGAGTATAGCCTTTTAGTTAGAACACCCCTAGATATAGCTAAATAATATCTATATACATATATATACATACAACATCCCAGGTCTTGACCTGTTCAAGAAGTCCCTAAGCTGGCACCCAGGCTAGCCTAGACTCTATATTCACCTAGTCCCTCTAAACTACTAAAGCGAGGGAAAGTATGTTCTAAGTCTTCAAAACTCAAGTCAGGTGGAACGTCATCAAAAGGTGGAACATCATCTTCTACTCCTCTACACGATCAGATATTGCCATATGACATCACTCCAGTACCTCATCAAGTAGCCACATAACAAGAATCTCGTACATAGGATTTAGGTTAAAGTTCGCATACAAACGGGGTGCAGACGTTGGCTGGTCTCACCGTATATACATATAAACAGAGAACGGGATTCACCCTAGACTCAGAAGACTACCTAGAGCGGAATCCTCTTTGTGAACGGTCATCAGCGAACTACGGAAGTGTACCCAAACTTCCATCTGAAGGGGGAAGGGAGAGAGAAGGGGTAAGAACTTGGGGGTTCTTAGTAGGGTCGGGGTTATTAGTTAAGTTCATTAATTCTGTGTCACTTAGCAGACATATAGAAGAATACAAGAAGCAGTAAATAGAAGAAACATGTAAATAGAGGAAATAGAGAAAATAGAAAATAGAACACAAACAGAAAAAAACAAGAAAATACAACACAGACACAGAGAATAGAATACAAACAAGGAAAGCATACATTCATACAACAATTATAACAGAGGAAAATGCACAGCCAAGTATGATGCATGTCTAGCCCTAGTGTAGGTAATGAGCTCATCTGTCGGTTATTAACCCGCTCCCGACGTTATCCAGCAACCTCTGTCTGGATAAGGCTTTCCTATTGGCTATACCCCTGTGTACAGGAAATAACCCCTCTGCCACCACAGGGCCCACTGCACGCAGGAAATAACACATCTGCCACTGCAGGGATGTAAACCGACAACCCTTCTGTATAGAGGAAATAACCCCTCTGCCACTACAGAAATGGAACAGGTGGTCACGGTACTTCTGTAGCAGGAAATAACCCCTCTGCCTTACAGAAATAAAATATGGATTTGTACCGTAGGAAAGCATTCTCAATGATCACACCATTATCTATCTGACTGCCTCACTGCAGCAGATGATCATACAAGTATATCTGGAGTTGCCTTAACGCAACAAATAAATATCTCTTGGGTTGCCTTAAGCAACAAATCATCACATAATCATTCTCATTCTCATTATTCATCATCATTTTCACATTCTTATGCAGTACCTCTTTCTTCCTTTATTCAATCATATTGTACAAACTTTACATCTTTCACTTTTACAATATCCTGGCTCAAACCATTTCTCTTTATCATATTATTCTTTTCTCTTTGTATCTCTTTACTTTACTCTGGTTACTCTGTGCTCTGTGTTACTTTATTCTGCTCTGATTTCTCTGTTTAACGTATGTATTTAAAGCTTATGTAAATTTCGGTATGAATAGTTAGCATGTCCCAGGTATAGGTTCATTAAGTCTATACTGAAACAGTTTAACTTTTCATATAACACCTAACCCTAGTCGCAACTCAAGTACTAACTAAGTTGACCTACTTCGTTCACTAGTCTCTGTCTGTTTTTCTGTCATTAAAACTTTATAGACTTTTTCTTCGATTTTTATCTTTTCTTCAACTTTTTATATTTTATTTATCTTTGCCTCACTAATATGTTTTTACCACTCCCTAAGTGTTTTATGAAGGTAATTATGAGATTCTACGCTTAAAGTTGTCTTTCTAAAGCTTTTACAGAAAACTGCATTTTTCGCATTATTTTATTATTTTTATTAAAATATTATTTTTAATTAAATATTATTATTTAATATTTTATTAGTATTTATTATTTTATTATTAAATTTTCAAAAATTAACTTACTTTTACTTTTAACCTTTAAAATTCCCTTTTTACCACCCGTAACTTTTAAAATTTATACTTTTACCACCCTAACTTTCAGAAATTATAAAATAACCCCCCAAACACCAAATTAATTACTTCCTTGCCCTTTTATAAATCAAAAAGGTGTTCTTCATAAATTCTTCAAATTCTTTCTCTGTTTTTACCTGTTTTTCAGTCTTTTCAGCAACCGATTTTTACCATAATTTAAAATAAATTCCCAGCCACTAAAACCCCATCTTTTCTACATGATTTTAACACAAATTGAACCCCAATTTAGGGCCTAGGGTTTTGTTTTTCAGCAGCCACAAGAACACACATTCATAGCTTGAATTTCATCAAATTTTATCAAAATTTCACCAAATTTTCACCAAGAATCAATCATATATGCAACCACTTTTTAGCACAGCCAAATCATACAACATTCACACAACTCAAACACAAATATTCAAGATTAATTTCATGACACCCTACCTGGTTTTGCTGCTCCTAATTTGGTTAGACTTTCAGGTGGTCCTTTAGCACTTTTTCCTCCTAAATCACATCAAGAAAAACTTTAAATCCAAAAACCCTCAACTAACCAAATCTCCCTCAGCACGTTAGGAAGGGATATCTCACCTTAGACTTGCTGGAAATTAACGTTTCTTTGCCCTCAAGTCAAGTTAAGCATGATTCCTAAGGAAGAACATTAAGAAAACACATGTTTGAGCATGTTTCCTTGAAAACCGAATTGAAAGGGGAAAGGAACAGCCATCTCACCTTATTTCCATCCTTGATAAGTTACATGGTTATGTAGAGGAAGAAGAGAGGATCATTTTGGTGAAATCGGAGTTTTGATTTGAGTTTTAGTTCAGAAGAAATCAAGCTTTGAAGATTAAGTGTTCATGAAAGTTTCTCTCTTTTCTCTCTTGTTATTTTCGGCCAAAATGATGAAATGAGACAGCCTTGGAGGTCTTGGGGGTGTAGGGTGAGTTGTGATTGGTTGGCTTGGAGGTGGGTTAAAATAATATTAAAATATCTCAGGTGTATAACTACTAAAACTAGATGTATCGGAACACTTGTAAAAACATCTCTAAAAATTATTTTCTGAACTACTAGCATAAATAACACTAGTAACATATTTAATATGAGAATAAAACATGTATGATGAGGCCTTAGCATTGCAAAAGTCATCAGAGAGTGCTGGTGCTAAGCTGCACCAGTAAATTGTGAACCCGGTTAAACCGATTTTCTGTTTTTAACTAAAACTGACCAGGTAACCTCATAATATTATTCAAGAAGCTTCTAATACTCATATAATGATGATATTATCCTATTATCTCTCTTCTCTCATAAATTGAGTTCGGTTTGTCAAACTGAGACTATTTAAGAAAAACCGAATCAAGACTCCTAACCGATACGGTTCAAAAACTAGGTTCTTCGTGACTGTGTTATCGAGCTTGCCTCATAAAAGGTTCTAGCTTAAATATGATATAATGACAATGAGGATTGAGATACTTGATGATATATCAGAACTTATCCCCTTATTGATCCTCCGGAGTTCTCTGTACTTTCAGAAAAGATCTCGCGTACTCGAAAATCGGGGTTGTTACAGTTTGCATGCTGTTTCGGATAGTTTTCCTTGGTTTGCACTAATGGCAAACTTCTTGGTTGCCAATATCTTTCCTCCCAATTTTTCAAAACATCGAAGGGATAAGTTGAGGAGTGATTCCAAATATTATATTTGGGATGACTCTCACTTGTGGAAAAGAATAGTAGACCAAGTAATTCGTAGATGTGTCCCGGAATCTGAATTCCAACCCATCCTTGAATCTTGCCATTCATCCGAGTGTGGTGGCCACTTTGGCCCACAACGAATGGCTAAAAAAGTTTTGGATTGCGGGTTCTGGTGGCCAATATTGTTCAAGGATGCTAACCAATTTTGTGTGTCATGTCATCAATGTCAAATGTCTGGAAATGCATCCCAAAAGGATGAAATACCTCAACAACCAATGTTGTTTTGTAAAATCTTTGATGTATGGTGGATAGACTTTATGGGACCATTTCCTAACTCAAGTGGATATATGTACATTCTGTTAGCGGTTGATTACGTATCAAAGTGGGTAGAAGCAATACCTACCTGCCTTGATGACGCTAATACTGTGGTTTCTTTTATTAGAAACAATATTGTATGCCGCTATGGGTTGCCACGAGCAATCGTGAGCGACCAAGGTTCTCACTTTTGCAACAGGAAGGTAGAAGCACTACGCAAGCGATATGGGGTATTACACAAGGTTGCAACCGCTTATCAACCCCAAACCAATGGATGAGCGGAGGTGTCCAATCAAGAGATAAAGCAAATTTTGGAGAAAGTGGTGAATTCATAAAGGAAGGACTACAGCTCTCGGTTGGAAGATTCATTGTGGGCATATAAGACGGCCTATAAGACCCCGTTAGGGATGAGTCCCTTTCAGATCATCTACGGGAAAGCATGCCACCTCCCGGTTGAAATTGAACCTAAAGCCTGTTGGGCGGTTAAGCAGTGTAACATGGATTTTACCAAAGCGGGTATAGGCAGGAAATTGTAACTAGAGGAACTTGAATGTCTTAGAATGGAGGCATATGAGAATGCACGGATCTACAAAGAGAAGGCTAAGACGTTCTATGATCACCATATCTAGAAGAAGGATTTTCAAGAAAGTGACGAGGTTCTTCTTTACAACTCAAGACTCAGATTCATACCCGGAGAGCTCCATTCAAAGTGGGATGGTCCCTTTAAAGTGAAGGAGGTGAAGCCCTATAGTGTGGTCAAAGTATTCCACCCTCAAAGTGGTGCATCATTCAAAGTGAACGGCCACAGGGTAAAGAAGTATCATGGCTACAAGTCATCAAGGAAAGTAGAGGTGTTCCTACATGAGGATGCACCTGAAGGAAGAGAAGCTTAAGCTCATGACCGTCCAACTTAAGGACGTTAAAGAAAAGTGCTAGGTGGGAGACACCCCACCATGGTATGATCTTCCATTGTACATAATTTCTTGCATATAGTTTTAGAACCTTGTTGGATTTTGTGATTGCTTGATGTTGTTGAGTTTGCTTAGTGTTCCGAGGGTTACTTGAAACTGAAGGTCGATCTCAGATGAGATCTGCTGTGGTGGCCAGAACTGTCGTATCCGACTTATTAACTTTGGTGGTGCTGCTGATCCTTGATCACCGGAGGGTGGTGGTACCTGCAAGAGACTCCGATGCTTAAGTTAGCATGCACTTTAAGCAAGTTTTTATGTAGAATCAGAGTATGAGTTATACTTGGGTGCTCCAGTGTATTTATAGTGGTGTGGGCTAACCTTTCTAGATAAGATAAGTTAGTTATCTTATCTTCTAGGCCAGCCACCTTTGAAGTGGGCTGTGTCCCTCTGTTTGGGCCTGCTTGCGCCTTTATAATGATTTGGCCGACCTCTTTAAGGGAGAGGTCAGTGGCTATCCAACCTTTAAGAGATCGGACGTTCCTGTCTGAAGTCAGCTCGGGTCGCATAGCTCGACCCGTGGTATGAACAGTGGCCCTGCTTGGGCTCGATCTTGCCCTTAAGGTCATGTCTTCAGACTTCGACCCTTTGAGGAAGTCGAGTTCGATCATTTTGTCTTGAGTCGATCTCCTTGTTGGGACTCCTGATGATCGGAAAATTGATGGTTTAGAATTTCACAGATAAAGTCTCGTTGTAAAGTATAGTTTCTAAACCAACAATAATCCTTTCATACAAAAATTTTGTTTGTCAAAAGTAACAAACCCCTAAAATTAATAACCGAAGTATTTAAACCTCGGGTCGTTCTCCCTAGGAATTGCAATAAAGTGTTTTTGTTATTGGTTATGAGTTATGTTTGGGGTTTTGATAAGAGACATGAAAGATAAATGGCAAGGAAATAAACTAATAGCTAAAAAGGTCTTGGCAAGGGTTAGTGGTCAAGGATCTCTATCCCTATCACTCACCACAACATGAGAATTGGCAAGGATCAATCCCATTAAATCATCCTCTAACTTGTAAAGGAAAGTCAAATGAGCTATATCAATCCAAGTCCATAAGTCCTAGCTTTCCACTAATTGAATTAATGAGAACTAGAGTCAATGGCTCTCAATCATCAATTACTTGGACATTAGTAACTCAAGAGTTCCTAAGTTACATTCCCAAGCCAAGAGCATAAAATTTTACTCTAAGATCCAACCAAGTATTTTATCAAATACTTGGAAGGTAATAAAAGTAAACATCATTAATTGCAAGAATTAAAGAGAGATCTAACTACAAAAGCAAGAGATCAACAATAGAAAGCAAAACAATTATGAAACAACAAAGAACTTACTAATTGCATTGAAGAAGAAATGTAGATCTACAAAAGAGAGTTCATAAACTACAAATAATAATACAAAGGAATTACAAGAGAAGTAGAATGCTACAACTACAAGAGAACAATTAAGGAAGAAAAAGGAAAATTAGAGGAGAAAAGAAGAAGTAGATCTAGATCTAAACCTAATCCTAATTCTAGAGAGAAGAGAGAGCTTCTCTCTCTAGAAACTAACTAAAGTATGATAAAACTAAACTAAAACTAAGTGTCTAAGTGTCCCATCCCTTTTCAATCCTTGGGTTAAATAGCATCAGAAATGAGTTGGATTGGGCCCAAAATGCTTTAGAAATCGCTAGCCACGAGTTACACTTTAGTGAGTCACGTGCAACATCGGTGCATATGCATACAGTGCACGTACGCATCTCTATACGCACGGCAACTATGATAAATCTTATAGCATTTTGAAGCCCCAGATGTTAGCTTTCCAAAGCAACTAAAACCGCATCATTTGGACCTCTGTAGCTCAAGTTATGGTCAATTAAGTGCGAAGAGGTCGGGCTTGACAGCTTTGCGATTCCTTCATTTCTTCATGTGATCTCCATTTCTACATGCTTTTTCTTCATTCCCTCAATCCAATCTTTGCCTCCTAAACCTGAAATCACTTAACAAACATATCAAGGTATCTAATAGAATCAAGGTGAATTAAATTTAGTTATTTTAAGACCTAAAAAGCATGTTTTCACTCTTAAGCACAATTAAAGGAGAAGTTATAAAACTATGCTATTTCATTGGATAAATGAGGGAAAAGTTGACAAAACCCTCTAAATTCAACACAAGATAAACCCTAAAAATGGGGTTTATCAACTCCTTGAATGCGAAGCGTTTTTCTTCCCTTTTTAATTGTAGCGCGCGTTGTGCTTTTCTTGGAAACGTGCGAGGGTTTAAAGCCCATTAACTCCTCTTTTGCCGTTTCCTTCTTTCCCTCTTTCACATTTCATTTTGAATTTCAAAGCATCATCTTTCAGTTTCTTTTCTCTTCGCTCTTTGCTTCTTTATCCGCTGAGGTGCTTATTTTATCTGTTTTCTCACGCCCTAAAGCTCTCTGTCTTCTCTGCTTGAGAGTGTGCGCTGGTGCAGATTTCGATCGTTGCCTCTTCCTTTGCGTTTGTTCCCTTCTTTATAGGTTGGTATTTTTTCCTCCATTTTTCATTTTGATGATAGCCTTTGTACTGCATGTCTGCGAAATTTTTGGCTTTCACCAAGTCTATTTTGAAAAGCTTGATCCTTTCTGCCAAAGATTGCATCTTTTTATTTTTGATCGATGCTGCGATTCCATTTACTTGCTCCTGTTTGAGGAAAATGCGTTCTTTTTGGTGATCTTGCTTTCCGTAGGGTTTTTTGTTTGTCACTATTTCTGTCTTTTTTCATCCTTTCATGACATCTTCTTGTATAAAGTTTTAGCCTATATGGAACTGTTGGTAGAAAAAAGATTGTAGCTTTAATGATTTTTGCATGGTCTATTGATGATGGTGGTTTTCTTGCTGTTTATATGGAGTGACGTTACCAGGAAAGAGTTGAACTTTTTGTATTTTCTATTGAGGGGTGTTAGGGTATAAACTGTCGACTCCCTTTTCCTGAATTCTTGCCTTGTTATTGCCTCCAAAGGGTGCCTCTGGACTTTGGTGTGAGTCCCGGGGTTTCCCTTTTACTGCCATACCTGACACTTGCTGTTTACTTTTATTGTCTGAGTTATTTCCTTATTTGTCCAAGTTGTTTGGTATTAATCCAATTTTTCTTTTTCTTTCTGTAGGGGTAGTTGGCCTATGTATTCCTGAAAAAATATTGTTGAGATGTCTTTGAAAGTTCCTAAAGTCATGTCTGACTGCCTGGATTCTATAGTCCTAATGTGTGTTACAGTGACTGACCCCGAATATTGTGTGAGACTAAGGAGGTTCCATAGGGTTTGTAGTAATAGGGACGAGGAGAAGAAGTATGAATTGGTGTCGCCTGACCCTGAGGAGAGGGTTATCTTTCCATTCTTAACTCAGGGAGAATGGCCCTTTTTCTATGCCTATGACTATTTCTTTAGTTTGTTGAATATCACCATCCCTTTTACTGCTTTTGCGACTAACCTGTTGTGGTCTTATAACGTAGCCCCTTCCCAGCTTCATCCGAATTCCTGGGCCTTCATTAAGATTTTACAGCTGCTGTGTCAAGAGTTGGGTGTCCGACCTTCTACATCTCTCTTCCTTTATCTGTTCGTGTTGACTAAACCTGGAGTAGCCAAGAAAAAAGCTTATTGGGTCTCGTTCCGAGCTACCCAGGGAAAAAAGGTGTTTTTTATGTATGATGAATCTTTTAAGGACATTAAGAACTACTAATTTAAAGTCCGAGCTGTTGAAGACGTCCAACCTTTCTTTTTAGATGAAAATAACGAGCCAACTTTTCCTTTGTGTTGGCAAAAAGATGTAGTTGCTACTAAGTATTCTTGGGAGAGCCTGGATAAGGTTGAACAGGCTTTTGTGAGTGTGTTAGAGGAGAATTGGGGAGAGCTTCCTCATCTCGATATGAAGAAGTTTCTAGGAGATCCTTTCCTCCTTCGTGTTGAACTGGGTAGTGGCCAACTTCTTTTCTATACTTTTACTTTGTGGTTGAATTTTTCCCTTTCTATTTGTGACTTGTTTTCTTAGTTTCTGTTTGCAGAGATGGTGAAATCTACGGACTCCATGAAAGCCTTTCGTAGGGCGAAGAAGGCGTCCGCTGCTCAAAACATATCGGCCAAGGTTGCAGAGGGGGGATCTTCTCACGTGCCTCCAAAACAGCCGACTTCTAATGCGTCTGGGTCGAGGAAGAACATTCCAACTCCTCAAGTTCGGATTCTTCCTTCTGACCCAGTTCAACCATCTTCTGGAGCTACCTCTTCTCCTATTGCTGCTCCTCCTCCGAAAAAGCAAAAGACTTTTGGTCCTTATAACTTGGATGCCTAGGATTTTGACGCCGTGGGGTTTGTTGATGAACATATTGCTCCTTATGGCCAACTTCCAATGGATGACATGCCCATCCTTTGCCACTTAGATTTCATCACCAGCAATAGTGTTCAGATGGCCCATATGGGTGCAGCTTTGTTCCGTACGCTCCAGGGTTCTCCGGTCCATGTGACTAAAGCCTTTATGATGGATGCCAAGTCTGAATTCAATAAAATCAAGGGTCTGAAAGATGAGCTAGACGCTAAGGTGGCAAAGTTGGAACTGGATGTGGAGAGGGAGAAGTCGCGGGCTACTGCTGCTGAGGCTGCTGCAAATCTGGCTGGAGAGACAGCAAAAAACTACAACGAGAGCTATACCCGCACTTATGCCGAGCTGTTAGAGTTTAAGGAGAGGCTTGATTCTGCCCAAGCGGATTATGTCGAGCTCCAGGGTCATCTGGTAGATAGTATGACGGATGCCTATGAAAATTTGAATGCCCAGGTAAAACCCTCCCTTTGTGCCATCAGGTAAAGCTGCAGCTACTTCAGCCTCTTCCGCCCCCTCTGAGGTCGAGAAGCCAGAGTCCGATCCCGACGTGCAGATCTTAAATCGTCCCGATGGAACTGTTGATGCCGTCCCGCTCACGACTGCTCCTTCTTCTTCAGCCAAGGATGCCGCTACTGGGGAGAATTTGGACCCCTTATGATTTCTATATATTTGCATAGTCCGGCCTGTGGACTTTTGAACTTTTGTCTTTTATAACTCTTCGTGTGGGTGACTTTTCTGACACTTTGGTTGCTTCTATGCAACTTTATTTTGGAAAAACAAAACACTTTTAAATTCTGAGGCTGTCCCTTAGGTGGCCTTTTGAGTCTTTAATGTTTTATTCTGATGGATATGTTTCTCTGATATGTTGATCATACATTTATATTTTTTGTGGATTTTGGTACTTGTACTGTCCGACCTCCTTTGCAGTGTGGCGTTTGGCTCTTGTTGGATCCTGCCTTACTTTCTGCTTGAGTGAGGTGGTCCCTTGGTGTCCGGGCTAACTTGTCTGACAACTTTTTAGTGTTCTCATAGAACCTTTTTAGTTATCGACTTCCTTGTAGCCCTATTCCATTGTTCGAGCGGAGCTGTTCCCCTTTTACCAAGCACTTTATGCCTTAGGTTATTTATCAACGATCCGGCTTGTTCTTTTGAGATTGTGCTTGCACCCTTGGTCGATGTCGACCAGTAGGACTTCATTACCCGGGCTTTTTAGTCACATTCCAACAACTTTTTAGGTAATGTTTGATGCACGGAAACTTGTCTCTCAACAATTTTCCCTCGGCAAGTATACCAAATTATCGTCAAGTAAAAACTCACAATAGAGTGAGGTCGAATCCCACAGGGATTGATTGGTCAATCAACTTTAATTAGAGGAATGTTCTAGTTGAGCTAAGCAGAATTTGATGTGAGAGTTGCAGGAAATTAAATGGCGGAAAGTAAATAGCAGAAAATGTAAATGCTAGGAATAAAGAGCTGAATATAAATGACGGAAAGTAAATTGCAGAATCATAAATGGGGAATGGGGAATTTAGCATGAAAGTAAATTACAGAGATTAAAGAGAATGGGTAAGATCAGAAATGGGGGATTCATTGGGCTTAGGAGATGTTGCATTCTCCGGATCGAGTTCATTTTCATCTCTTCCTCAATCAATGCATTCATTGATCTCCTTGGAAATCTTAAGTGATTGAATTCCAATTCCTTGGTAATTCAATCTCTCAAATCTTGATCAATAGCCAATTTCTTGGTCCAATTGCTCATGAGAAGAGATGAAGTATGGTCACTGATTATACCACATGTATTTCCAAATCAAAGTGTTGGTAGAATTACATGTCACTATATCCATCCAGAACCCAATTTGGTGCAGAGAAAGTAAAATTATACAGAGAGTAGTTCTCTCAATCCCAAAAGTCTTTTTTCTCTAGTTCAAAACTACTCCTATTTATACTACTCTTCTGATCTTCTAGTTGGCTCTTCAAGTCTTGGATATGGGACTTTGGATCTTGAGTTGAAGCAGTTATCATCTTTTGTGGGCTCAGCATCACTTGCAGAGAAAGTGTGCAGTAGGCATGGACTTTAGCTTAGGGCATTAGTGGTGTTAACGTTAACTGAAAATGTGGGGTCGAGAACGTTAGTGACAATCACCTTTTTCACTAACGTTCCTAACCCAAAATGGTCCATGTTAACTTTAACGTTAGTGGCACTAACGTGGCCACTAACGTTGCCTCTTGGCCCTTCGCAAATGTTACTGGTGTTTACCTTTTCTAATAACGTTGAGAGTACCCCCTTCTCCCTATGTTAGAGTTCACGTTAGTATAGTTAACGTGACCTTTAACGTAGGCTTGCAAAATCTTCGAGAGCGTTAGTGACACCTACCTTTTTCACTAACGCTCCAAAACGCCCCTTTCCCACGTTAGTGCCTTACGTTAATTACATTAACATGACCACTAACGTGGTGTTGATTGCCATTTCCAACATTAGTGACAAAGGTGAGTGTCACTAACGTTGGTGATTCCATGCTCCTTCCACGTTAGAGTTCATGTTAACTAAGTTAACGTGGTTCTTAACGTAGCCAATATGGGCTTAGTCCAACGTTAGTGACAAAGGTGAGTGTCACTAACGTTGGCATTATCTTCCTCTTCCACGTTAGAGTTCACGTTAACTGAGTTAACGTGACTCTTAACGTGGTCAATTGCCCTTTTGGAGCGTTAATGGCACTCACTTTTACCACTAACGCTTGGAGCTTCCTTTTCCTCCACCTTAACTACCACGTTAATGTAGTTAATGCGGTAATTAACGTGGGCTATGATGGCTTCGAAGACGTTATTGGCGATCACTTTTCTCATTAATGTTGCAAGCTAGCTCCCATTCCACGTTAGTGGTGACGTTAGTTAGACTAACGTGGCTACTAACGTGGCTTTTCCTTGCTTCCTTTGTCCTGAAATCAAGCAAATAAAGTGCATCCAAGCTCTAATCCAAGTTATGAGTCATGCATCATCCAATTTGTCATTAAATTCATGCATAATTCTCATGAAATCATATAAAATTCACAATTTTAGCTTGAATCAAGATGTAAGTGAAATTCTACCCAAAACTTTCTTATTTCCTAAGAAAATGCATGAAACTACCCTAAAACAGTAAAGAAAAGGTCAGTGAAACTGGCCGAAATGCCCTGGCATCACAACACCAAACTTAAATCTTGCTTGTCCCTAAGCAAGTATTGAAACATGAGAATGATGAATGAAATGACAAGAGGAATGAATCATTATTGTGGAAGTCATGTCTTTGATTTTATGGGGTTTCATGCATAGCAACTTAGGTTCATTCCTTTTCTGGCTTTCAGACCTTTATCATGCCCTGGAATACTCACTTGATTGCACCCTTTGAGACTTTTATTTATTGATCCCTTTGTCTTTTCAAGGTTTATTGCATCCTTAGGCTAAGTGCTCTGTGAGGGGGCGACTCTTTAAAATAAGCTTTCAGCCAACACTCCTGAACCAGTTTGTTCAAGGTGCTAGGTGTTGAAACACCCCTAAGGACTTACTCTCTCAAGTCTCTCTCCCCCATACATGCACACTACAGGCACATGGTTTGTTATTTTCTTTCCTTGAGGCCTTGGTGTCCAGCACCTCTTTGGGTTACTAAATGTTCTGTAGCAAGGTTGCTCTTGATAGTGGATTTTCAGTTGATAATCCCGGATTAGTTAAGCCAAGTTACCAAGTGATGAAGCACTCCTAAGAACTTATTCATCCAAGCAGATCCTTGGTACAAGAGCACCACAGACACATCCCTCAAGATTCAAGCCCTTGGTACCTAGCCTTATTTCTTATTACTTTTCTTTCTTTTTCAACTCTTATTGTTCTTTTCCTTTTTCTTATTAGGATCTTGTTATTTAGCTAGTCTCATGAGGTGTGTTTCAAGCATATGATTCAGGACAGATAGTTGCCTTCCTACCTTGTTGGTGAACCAACTTAGCTAAGTGATTACTACACCACAAGCTTAAAAACCTACTCCACAATTGATCATCACTCTGTTCTTTCATAACATCTCTTTTTTTATTTGACTTAAGGGACAATCATACAAGTGAGCAAGGTGAAAATGAAGACAGGTAACTTGGACCAGCAAGCATAGACCTGAGCAATGAAAATACTAAAGACAGAATTGAAAATTCCTAAGCTACTATGGAAGCATGTTCTATCTCATACATGATTTTTCTTATTTAAAACTTGAAAAAGATGGGATAATGAGGGAACTCCACCACCTTTTACTCATGGGATTGCTCATGCTCTCCCTCTTGTTTGTCCTCTTTGTGTTTTTCTTGAGTGCTTGAACTCCCACTTCTCTTTCCTTTTCCAATCAACTTTTTCCAAAAGCCAGCATCTTCCATCTTCTTTTTCAATATTTCCTTCGGCTATTTCACCTTCCTTTCCTCTTTTGCCTCTTGGAGCTTGATGATGCCATAAGTGACTTTTGAGATGTGAAGGTGTTGAGGGTATGGATAATGGGCTTCGACCGGGTTAGGATAGGGTATAGTTAAGGGAGTGAGGGAGAGTGTTTTTGGATGGGGTGAAGTACAAAGAGTGGGAATTGGAATGTGAAGGGGGTACGGAATAAGAACCACTTATATAGAGAGATGGTGAGTGAATGAAAGGTGTGGATTGATGGAGTGGTTGTGTGATGAACGGATGGGGTTCAGCATAGGATGAGCACAAGGATCATCAACTTTATGAAGGGGGGGTTGGTTCGATTTCCAAGCGTGCCACTCTTCCAATGTTGCATGGCAACATGTCCCAATGCATCCCCCTTGAAAACACGTGTATAGTACTCTCCTTTTGTGGTGGCCGAATCATCCTTCTTCAATTGTCCAATCAATTCTTTCCAATCCTCCTCTCATTTCTCCTACAGGATAAAAGAGCAAAATTAATAAGATTGAAAGTTGGCGGCAATTATTGGAAAAGTGGGATAACTACTTTTCAGAAAGAAGAAAAACAAAATTTTTTTTTTGTTTTTTTTTTAACTAACTAAGTGCTATTCATGAATGCAAACCAACTGACTAATTAATTGCCCATATATACAACAGTGGTGACATCAAACTTAGTTTGCCTTCTCTGCCATGGTTGTGAGCCTCTTCTTCATGATGGTTTTCCATATTCTCATCTATGTCTGGTTCAAAATACTCCTCCTCTTCCTCAGCACTAACGACTCTCTTTCCTCTTCCTTCCCTCCTCAATCTAAGGAAGGTCCTCTTAGGTTCAGAATCAAAGGAAGTTGAAGCCCTGTTTCTTCTACCTGTCATACAACCCACAAGTCACAAGCAAGAAAGATAGATGCAGACAGTATTCTCTGCAGAAATACTGTTAGTGTGAGTGATGCAATATATCAAACAGTTAGTGGGTCAGTGAACTAAATAGAGATTATATGTCACTATATTCATCCAAACCCCAATTTGATCCAACATGAGAAAGCATTTTTAGCATGATCTCTTCATTCCTCTTCCAAGGTTCTGAAGAGATCCAAATATGAATAGCTTCTTTTCCAAGACAACTACCCAATTGGATAAAGATTGAAAGCTTTCTAGTAAAATCAAGAGAAAAGAAAGAAGATCTTTTTTTATTTGACTTAAGGGACAAGCATACAAGTGATCAAGGTGAAAATGAAGACCGGTATCTTGGACCAGCAAGTATAGACCTGAGTAATGAAAATACTAAAGACAGAATTGAAAATTCCTAAGCTACTATGGAAGCATGTTCTATCTCATACATGATTTTCCTTATTTAAAACTTGAAAAAGATGGGATAATGAGGGAACTCCACCACCTTTTACTCATGGGATTGCTCATGCTCTCCCTCTTATTTGTCCTCTTTGTGTTTTTCTTGAGTGCTTGAACTCCCACTTCCCTTTCCTTTTCCAATCAACTTTTTCCAGAAGCCAGCATCTTCCATCTTCTTTTTCAATGTTTCCTTCTGCTGTTTCACCTTCCTTTCCTCTTTTGCCTCTTGGAGCTTAATGACGCCATAAGTGACTTTTGAGATGTGAAGGTGTTGAGGGTGTGGATAATGGGCTTCGGCCGGATTAGGACAGGATATAGTTAAGGGAGTGAGGGAGAGTGTTTTTGGATGGGGTAAAGTACAAAGAGTGGGAATTGGAATGTGAAGGGGGTACGGAATAAGAACCACTTATATAGAGAGATGGTGAGTGAATGAAAGGTGTGGATTGATGGAGTGGTTGTGTGATGAACGGATGGGGTTCAACATAGGATGAGCACAAGGATCATCAACTTTATGAAGGGGGGTTGGTTCGATTTCCAAGCGTTCCACGCTTCCAATGTTGCATGGCAACATTTCCCAATGCATCCCTCTTGAAAACACGTGTATAGTACTCTCCTTTTGTGGTGGCCGAATCCTCCTTCTTCAATTGTCCAATCAATTCTTTCCAATCCTCCTCTCATTTCTCCTACAGGATAAAAGAGCAAAATTAATAAGATTGAAAGTTGGCGGCAAATATTGGAAAAGTGGGATAACTACTTTTCAAAAAGAAGAAAAACAAAAAAATTTTTTGTTTTTTACTAACTAAGTGCTATTCATGAATGCAAACCAACTGACTAATTTATTGCCCATATATGCAACAGTAGTGACACCAAACTTAGTTTGTGGGTTACTTTTTATAACTTCTTGCATTAATCTTTTTCTATCGCTTTCACCTTGCTGACTTTCTATGATCGGTGGATGAATTGGTTTTCACCTTGCTGACCTCTTTGTAATCGGATGATGAATTTGGTTTTCACCTTGCCGACTTCTTCGTAATCGGACGATGAATTTGGTTTTCACCTTGCCGACCTCTTTGTAATCGGACGATGAATTTTTGCATTTTAGATTAATGCGTCTTGGTAGGAAAATTTTTAGGGAATCTGAAAAACTTTATTCAAATGATAATAAAAAATAGAAACATGGACAAGAGTATATACATTTGAGTGCTTACCCTCGTAGATCTCGGCCTGGTGCCTCCTTAAAAAAACCTTTCAGGAAAAAGAGTGCACCTTGACCTGAGATCTTTTATTTTTTTCTAACTATAGTACCTTCTTAGGTTACAAGCATGCCATGACCTGGGTAGCTCTCGTCCCTCGAGGTCGGATACCTTGTAGTAATCCTTTCCCAGTACTTCTGTCACTCGTTATGGTCCTTTCCAGTTAGCTGCTAGCTTCCCTTCTCCTGACCGACCTGCTCTGATATTGTTTCGGATTAAGATGAGATCATTGGTGGTGAAGCATCGCTAGACTACCTTCCGATTATATCTCAGAGCCATTTGACGCTTTAGGGCTTCCTCTTTAATCCGAATGCTTTCTCGAACTTCTGGAAGTAGGTCGAGCTCTTCCGTTTGAGCCTGGGAGTTGATGTCTTCATTATAGAGGATCATTCTAGGAGATCCTTCTTCTATCTCTACGGGAATCATTGCCTCCATTCTGTAAGCAAGTCGGAATGGTGATTCTCCAGTAGTTGAGCATGGTGTTGTCCGGTATGCCCATAGGACTTGCGGGAGCTCTTCAGCCTAAGCTCCCTTGGCGTCCTGTAACCTTTATTTTAACCTGGCCAATATGACTTTGTTGACGGCTTCTGCTTTTCCATTGGCTTGTGGGTGCTCCACAGAGGTGAACAGGTGCTTGATTTTTAAATCAGCTACCAGATTTCTAAAGCCTGTGTCGGTGAATTGAGTACTGTTATCTGTGGTGATGGAGTATGGGACCCCAAACCTTATGATAATGTTTCTGTATAGAAATTTATGACTTCTTTGGGCTGTGGCATTAGCTAATGGCTCTGCCTCAATCCATTTCGTGAAATAGTCTATTCCCACAATGAGGAATTTGACTTGTGCTGACCCCTGGGGTAAGGGTCCAAGGAGGTCGAGCCCCCATTTTGCAAATGGCCAGGGCGACGTAACACTAATGAGCTCCTCTGGTGGAGCGATATGGAAGTTAACATGCTTCTGACATGGTGGGCATGTTTTGACGAACTCTATTGCTTCCTTTTGCAAGGTCGGCCAGTAGAAACCAGCTCGGAGTAACTTTTTAGCATGGGCTCGTGCCCCGAGGTGATTGCTGCACATGCCACTGTGAACTTCTTCGAGAACTTCCCTTGTATTGGAGGTCAGCACACATTTTAGGAGAGGTGTAGAGATTCCTCTCTTATAAAGGACGTCCTGTATTATGGTGTAGTACTGAGCTTCTCGTACTAGCCTCTTTGCCTCCTTTTTATCTGCTAGGAGTGTTTCTGATTTGAGGTAGTTGATTATGGGAGTCATCCATCCTTGATCCTGTCCTGATATGGCTAGGATCTTTTCTTCCTCCAAGGTTGATATATTTTGGAGAGTATCTTGGATGAGGCTTCTATTGTTGCCCCCTGGTTTGGTGCTGGCTAGTTTTGAAAGTGCATCAGCTCGGGCATTCTGTTCTCGGGGTATGTGTCGGACCTCATATCCCTTAAATTGTCCGAGCTGTTCTTTGGTTTAGTCGAGGTATTTTTTCATAGTGGGATCCTTAGCTTGATAGCTCCCTTCTATTTCGAAGTGACTACTTGGGAGTCACTAAAGATGGTAAGTCTCTGAGCTCCCACTTTCCTAGCTAGCCTCAAACCAGCCAGTAGTGCTTCATATTCAGCTTGATTATTTGAGGCAGGGAACTCAAACTTTAAGGAGAGTGTTTGAGGAGCCATCTACATAAAGGCTCCACTTTGTGGGGGTGCCCGGGATGTTAGTATACTCTGCGATGAAGTCGGCTTGGTACTATGATTTGATAGCTATTCGAGCTTCGTACTTGATATTGAATTTGGATAACTTGACAGCCCATTGTAGGATTCTTCCTGCTAAGTCTGTTTTCTGCAAGATCCCCTTTATGGGTTGGTTGGTCTGTACTCTGATGGTGTGAGCTTGAAAGTATGGTCAGAGTAATCGGGAAGTGAGTATGAGGGCATAGGCGAACTTTTCTATCTTTTGATAGTTTAGTTCAGCCCCTTGTAGAGCTTTACTGATGAAGTAGATGGGTTTTTGCCCACTTTCGTCTTCTCTGACTAGTGTTGAGGCTATTGCTCGACTTCCTATGGCGAGGTATAGTATGAGCTCTTGAGTAAGGACAGGTGGTTGCCCCAGAAATTTCTTGAAATTTTGGAAAGCTTGTTCGCATTCTGGGGTCCACTCGAACCTTTGTCCCTTCCTTAATGTTGCATAGAAGGGGAGAGATCTTAGGGCTGATCTGGCTAGGAATCTAGATAGAGCGGCTAGTCTTCCATTAAGCTGCTGGACCTCTTTGCCACAGTTCAGACTTTTCATATGAAGTATAGCCTGACACTTATCTGGGTTTGCTTTGATTCCTCTTTGGGTGAGCATGAAGCCCAAGAATTTTCCAGCTACTACCGCGAAGGTGCACTTTGCGGGGTTAAGTCGCATACCATACTTTCTTATGGTGTCGAACACTTTAGTGAGGTCGGACAACAATGATTCCTTACTTTGTGTTTTTACCAGCATGTCATCTACATAAACCTCTATTAGTTTTCTGATGTGGTCGGCGAAGACTTTGTTCATCAGTCTTTGGTAGGTAGCCCCTGTGTTCTTGAGTCCAAAGGGCATAACTACGTAGCAATAGTTTGCGTTTGGGGTCAGGAATAACGTCTTCTCTTGGTCGGGTTGGTACGTCGGGATCTGGTTGTATCCTGAGTAAGCATCCATAAAGGAGAGGTACTGATAGCCTGACAAGGCATCGACTAGTTTGTCGATGTTTGGGAGCGGGTAGGGATCTTTTGGGCAGGCTTTGTTGAGGTCGGTGTAATCAGTGCACATCCGCCACTTCCCATTTGACTTTTTGACCAACACCACATTGGCTAGCCATAATGGATATTTTACCTCCCTTATGAACCCTGCCTCCAACAAGGCCTGTACCTGCTCCTCTACAACTTGCAACCTTTCCGGGCCGAGCTTCCTTCATTTTTGATGTACTAGCCGGGACCCTGGATATACGGCTAACTTGTGGCACATTAGTCCTGGATCGATACCAGGCATATCTGCGGCCTTCCATGCAAAGAAGTCGAAGTTATCTTTTAAGAGCTTTATCAGTAGTTCTTTTAAGTCTTCTCTCAGATTTGCTCCTATATTGGTTGTTTTGCTTGGATCATCTCCAATTTGAACTTCTTGAGTTTCGCCTTCTGGCTGAGGACGGAGTTCTTCGCGAGCTCGGATTCCCCCAAGTTCTATAGTGTTGGCTTCTTTTCCTCTGGGGTCTCCTTTAAGGTTCAAACTTTCATTGTAACAACGTCGTGCGAGTTTCTGTTCTCCTTTTATGGTAGTGATCCCTTCCGGAGTGGGGAACTTCATGCATAGGTGTGGAGTGGAGACCTTAGCGGCGAGCTGGTTTAACGTTGTCTAACCTATTAAAGCATTGTAGGCCGAACTCACATCGACTACAATATAGTCTATGCTCAATATCCTGGACCAAGTTCCTTTCCCAAAGGTTGTGTGTAGGGAGATGTATCCTAGTGGTTAGATCAGGGTGTCTCCTAGTCCGAACAAGCTATTCGGATATGCTCTGAGCTCTTTTTCTTGTAGACCGAGCTTGTCGAAGGATGATTTATTGCTGTTTTTGTCAGGGTAGTCAGGA
Organism: Arachis ipaensis; assembly: GCF_000816755.2. Taxonomy (NCBI): domain Eukaryota; kingdom Viridiplantae; phylum Streptophyta; class Magnoliopsida; order Fabales; family Fabaceae; genus Arachis; species Arachis ipaensis. Next base: position 90,386,081 of record NC_029792.2, on the reverse strand, counting down.
ATGCCTTGCATCGAACTGCGTCTGAGGCATCTGTGAGATACATCTTGCTTCTGAAATTGTTGAGATGATGGCTTGGATCCGAGGTACCGTCGTATGGGGTCATGTCGGGAGCTTTGAAGTCCTTTGGGACTTTAGCTTTCATGATTTCTTTGGTGAAGGGATCTTGATCTTTATGGGAGCCGTCTTCATGGCCGAATTGAATGGTTTTGGTTTTGAGATCGGCCTCGAGCTTTGTGAGTTTGTCCTCTAGCTCTCGGTGGCGTCTGGTTTCTCTTCGGAGGTCTGATGAGCGGATAATTTATACCCTTTTTGGCACTATTTTTACATAGTTTTTAGTATATTTTAGTTATTTTTATTATATTTTTATTAGTTTTTACTCAAAAATAATATTTCTGGATTTTACTATGAGTTTGTGTGTTTTTCTGTTATTTCAGGTATTTTCTGGCTGAAATTGAGGGACCTGAGCAAAAATCTGATTCAGAGGCTGAAAAAGGACTGCAGATGCTGTTGGATTCTGACCCACCTGCACTCGAAGTGTATCTTTTGGAACTACAGAGACCCAATTGTTGCGCTCTCAATTGCGTTGGAAAGTAGACATCTTGGGCTTTCCATCAATATATAATAGTTTATACTTTGCCCGAGATTTGATGGCCCAAACTAGCGCTAAAAGTCAGCCAAAAACTTTCTAGCGTAAAACGCTAGAACTGGCATAATTCTTGGCGTTAAACGCCCATTTTGGCACCCAGGGTGGCGTTTAACTCCAACTTGAGGCATATCCACGTGAAAGCTTGAAAGCTCAGCCCAAACACTCACCAAGTGGGTCCCAAAAGTGGATTTTTGCACTATCTGCACTTAGTTACTCATTTTCTGTAAACCAAAGTGATGCCAGGGCATCTTGGCCAGTTTCACTGACCTTTTCTTTACTGTTTTTAGGTTAGTTTCATGCATTTCTTTAGGAAATAAGCTAGTTTTGGGTAGATATTCACTTATGCCTTGATTCAAGCATACATTGTGCATTTTACATAATTTCATGAGGATTTTGCATAAGTTTAGTGACAAATATTATGTTGCATTACTCATGACTTAGACTAGAGCTTTGATGCACTTTATTGCTTGATTTCAGGACCAAAAGGAAGCAAGAAAAGGGGAGGTAACTTGCGAGGATAATGAGAAAAGTGATTGCCAATAACACTCTCAAAAAGCCATCAATGCCCACGTTAGAGAGTCACGTTAACTAAGTTAACGTGAACTCTAACGTGCGTTAAGGGGGAAGAGAAGCCAACGTTAGTGACACTCAACATTGTCACTAACGTTGGCCTATGGTGAAAAGTACCACGTTAACTCCCACGTTAACTTAGTTAACGTGGGAGCTAACGTAAGGGATGAAGAGTTGTCGACAACGTTAGTGACACTCAACATTGTCACTAACGTTAAAGCAACCACACAACCCCCAAGAGTCACGTTAACTTCCACGTTAACTTGGTTAACGTAGAAGCTAACGATGAGGAATGAAGGTTGAGCCGACGTTAGTGACACTCAACATTGTTACTAACGTTGGGATGGCTAAGAATGGCCACGTTAGAAGCCACGTTAACCTAGTTAACGTGGACTCTAACGTGAGACCTAGGGGCACATTGGAACGTTAGTGACAATGTTGAATGTCACTAACGTTCTTGAAGGTTGGCAAAGGCCACGTTAGAAGCCACGTTAACCTAGTTAACATGGGCTTTAACGTGAGGCAAAGGGGTGCATTGGAATGTTAGTGACAATGTTAAGTGTCACTAACGTTCTCGAACTTATATTCTCACTAAATGTTAACACTCCTAACGTCCTGAACTAAAGTCTCTGCCCACTTCACACTTTCTCTCTGCAAGTAAAGCCAAGCCCAAATAAAGAAAGGAACTGCTTCAAACTCAAGATCCAAAGGCCCAAGACTTGAAGAATCACACTAGAAGCTGAGAAGAGTAGTATATATAGGAGTAGCTTTGAATTGAGAAGGGAGTTCTGGAGGCTGGAAAAAGAGCACTGCTCTCTATATTTTACTTTCTTGGCAGATTCTAGTTTTATGATGTATTCTCCATCTTTGTTTTCATTTTCAAGAGCTATGAACAACTAAACCCCTTTCATTGGGTTAGGGAGCTCTGTTGTAATTTGATGGATCAATACTAATTTTCATTATTCTTCTTCTATCTTTCCTCTTGATTTTACTTGAAAGCTTTCGGTCTTCATCCAATTGAGTAGTTATCTTGGAAGAGAAGCTATTCAAACTTGGATCTCTTTTGAACCTTGAAAGAGGAATGAAGAAATCAAGCTAGAAATGCTTTCTCATGCTGGACCAAATTGGGTTTGGATGGGTGTGTGACTATAACCCTCTCAATACTTGGTTTGGGAAATGCATGTGGTATAATCAGTGACCATACTTCATCTCTTCTCATGAGCAATTGACCAAGGAATTGGCTATTGATCAAGATTTGAGAGATTGAATTGCAAGAAATTATAATTCAATCACTTAAGATTGCCAAGGAGATCAATGAGTGCATTGATTGAGGAAGAGATGAAAATGAACTTGATCCGGAGAATTGCAACATCTCCTAAGCCCAATGAACTCCCCATCTCTAATCTTACCCATTCTCTTTAATTTCTGCTATTTACTTTTATGAGCAAATCCCCCATTCCCATTTACAATTCTGCAATTTATTTTCAGTCATTTACTTCCAGTCCTTTAATTATAGCATTTACTTTTCTGTTATTTACATTCCCGCCATTTTATTTTCTGCAACTTTCAACCCAATTTCTGGATTCGCTCAACTAGAACATTCTTCTAATTAAAGTTGCTTGATCAATCAATCCCTGTGGGATTCGACCTCACTCTATTGTGAGTTTTTACTTGACGACAAATTCGGTACACTTGTCGAAGGGAGATTTGTTGTGAGACAAGTTTCCCGTGCATCAAGTTTATGGCGCCGTTGCCGGGGATTGATTGTGCATCAACAATGATTAGATTGGAAGATCACTAGATTGAGCATTTTATTTTGTGAATTTCATTTTCTGTTTGAGTGATTTACTTTTTGTTTTAGTTATACTTCTTCCCTTCTCCCTCTACTCCTTTGTTTTCTCTTTGTTATTTTCAATTCTGTTTGCTAACCCACTAACTGTTTGATATATTGCATCACCCACAACTAACAGCAATTCTGACACAAATACTGTCTGCACCTATTTTCTCTGCTTGTACGTGTTGGTTGTATGACAGGGAGAAGAAGCGCGGCTTCAACTTCCTTTGATTCTGAACCGGAGAGAACCTTTCTTAGACTAAGGAGGGAGGCAAAAGAAAAACGAGTAGTTGGTGCTGAAGAAGAGGAGGAACAGTTTGAGGAATACTTTGAACCAAACATGGAAGAAAACATGGAAAATCATCATGAAGAAGAAACTCACAACCATGGCAGAGGAGGTGGAGCAAATCATGCTGGGGACGATAGAAGAGTTTTGGGCTCTTACATTAATCCAAACCCAGGCAATTGTGGAAGTAGCATCCAAAAGCCAACAATCCATGCCAACAACTTTGAACTTAAACCACATCTCATCACCCTTGTTCAGAACAATTGTTTGTTTGGAGGTGGTGTTCAAGAAGACCCCAATTAATATTTGACCACCTTCCTGAGAATATGTGACACAGTGAAATCTAATGGTGTTCATCCTGACGCCTATAGACTGCTCTTATTTCCCTTCTCACTCAGAGACAAGGCAGCCAAGTGGCTGGAATCCTTCCCAAGGGAGCTACAACAACACTTCTCCATACACTTATCAAAACCAAAACAGCACATCTGCTCCGAATCACTCATCAATTGATGACAAGCTCTCTAAGATTGAAACCTTCATTGAAGGAATATGCAGAGACATTCAAGACAGTAAAGTATTCAGAGAGGAAGTGCAGTCAAACATGCAGAATCAAAATGCTGCCATCACAAAACTGGAGACACAAATCAGCTATCTTTTTAAGCAGCTTCCGAACCACAATTTTTGCTATGATGCCCATTCAAGCAAAAGGGAGGAGTGTCAACCTATCACACTTAGGAGTGGGAAGGAACTGAAGGAACATCCCCAAAAACCACTAGAAGAAAGCTCAATTGAAAAGGAAGAGGAGCAAGATGGAATGCAACCCCCCACACCAAGTTTGCAGAAAGAGAAAAAGATACCCCAACTCAACGTCTCAAGAGCTCCATACCCCCAGCTATTGAAGAAAAAGGAAGATGACAACCAGTTCTTGAGATTAAAACACATATACCAGATGCACCAAAGGAAGGGAGCGAAAAATCAGAAGCACCCAAACTTGAACTCAAAGCATTGCCACCCACTCTCAAATATGCATATCTAGGAGAAAATGAAAACTACCCAGTGATCATAAATTCATCCCTCAGTCAAGATCAAGAGGACGAGCTACTCAAGGTGTTGCGGGAGCATAAGGATGCCATTGGATGGACCCTTGCTGACTTGAAGGGAATCAGTTCAGCCATATTCATGCATAAAATACTGTTGGAAGATGATGCCAAGCCATCCATTCAATCCCAAAGAAGGCTGAACCCGATCATGAAGGAAGTGGTACAGAAAGAGGTTATGAAGCTTTGGCAAGGAGGAGTCATATACCCAATTTCGGATAGCCCTTGGGTTAGCCCCATACATGTTGTGCCAAAGAAGGGAGGGATCACTGTGGTTACCAATGAGAAGAATGAGCTCATACCTACAAGGACCGTCACAGGATGACGGATGTGCATAGACTACAGGAAACTCAATGAGGCTACACGAAAGGATCATTTTCCCCTTCCATTCATGGATCAGATGTTGGAAAGACTTGTAGGGCACGCATATTATTGTTTTCTCAACGGTTATTCAGGATATAACCAAATAGTGGTTGATCCAAGAGACCAAGAGAAAACCTCATTTACCTGTCCGTATGGAGTGTTTGCCTATAGGCACATGCCATTTGGATTATGTAATGCCCCTGCAACTTTCCAACGCTGCACGCTTTCTATCTTTTCAGATATGATAGAAAAATTCATTGAAGTTTTTATGGATGATTTCTCGGTATTCAGAGATTCTTTTCCTAGTTGCCTACATCACCTCGCCTTGGTATTGAAAAGATGCCAAGAGACCAATTTGATCTTGAACTGGGAAAGACTGGGGCATTACCCCCAGGGATCAATAAACATCAAAAGAGGAAGCTCATGAATGATGCAAAATACTTTGTCTGGGACGAACCATATCTCTTCAAGAAATGTTCAGATGGAATTCTTAGAAGATGTGTTTCGGAAGAGGAAGGGAGAGAAGTCCTGTGGAACTGCCACGGTTCATGCTATGGTGGGCACTTTGGAGGGGACAGAACTGCAGCAAAGGTGTTACAAAGCAGATTCTTTTGGCCCACCCTTTTCAAGGATGCCAAGGAACTAGTAAAAAGCTGCAATGAATGCCAAAGATCTGGAAACCTGCCCAAAAGAAATGCCATGCCATAAAATTTCATCTTGGAACTGGAACTGTTTGATGTGTGGGGAATTGATTTCATGGGACCATTCCCAACCTCATATGCAAACAAGTACATCCTGGTAGCAGTGGATTATGTTTCCAAGTGGGTAGAGGCTATTGCAACCCCAACTAATGATAACAAGGTAGTCATGAACTTCCTCAGGAAGAATATCTTTAGCCGGTTTGGAGTCCCAAGAGCCCTCATCAGTGATGGAGGGAGCCACTTTTGTAACAAACCACTAGAAGCTCTCCTCTTACGATATGGGGTAAAACACAAAGTAGCCACACCTTACCATCCTCAAACAAGTGGGCAAACTGAGATATCCAACAGAGAGCTGAAGAGGATCCTGGAAAAGACTGTGGGCGCATCTAGAAAGGATTGGTCGAAGAAGTTGGATGATGCTCTTTGGGCATACAGAACAGCATTCAAAACCCCACTTGGAATGTCTCCATATCAACTAGTCTATGGGAAGGCTTGTCATTTACCACTGGAGATGGAACACAAAGCTCTTTGGGCTATTAAGATAATAAATTTTGATAGCATGGCTGCTGGTGCAAAAAGGATCTTACAGCTGCAAGAGATGGAGGAATTCAGGTCACAAGCCTATGAAAACACTAAGATGTATAAAGAGAAGGCAAAGAGAAAACATGACATGCATCTGGCACCCAGGAGTTTCGAAAAAGGGCAGCAAGTACTCCTTTACAATTCTAAATTAAGGCTGTTCCCAGGAAAACTCAAGTCAAGGTGGTCCGGACCTTTCATGGTTACAAAAGTATCACCATATGGCCACATCGAAATCACGGATGAAGGTTCAGAAAGGACTTTTACAGTGAATGGACAAAGACTCAAGCATTATCTGGGCAACATGGGGGAAAACCCCAGAGTAAAGTACCATCTCAAGTAATTAAGGACATGTCGAGCTAGCGACGATAAAAGAGCGCTCTGTTGGGAGGCAACCCAACCTCAGGTAGTTTCACTTTCGTCTTTATTTCAATAAAAATCACAAAGTTGTTTCCCCTGTATTGTAAGGAGATAAGTTTGGTGTTCCACACCAGAACAATCCAAGAGTGATAGGCACAAGCATGCATGTAAGCTAACTATGTCTCAAGTGCTCTGGGAACGAGCAACTTCCAGCAACCTTGCAGGAATCTTATAAGGAAATGGTGCACCTTCGCCCAAAGAAGCGAGGCAGCGAAAACTAGGATGATGACAAAGAGAGAGGGGGACCAGAGGTCATCACCCAAAGGTTGTATCGCTACCTAATTCCATTGTACTCAGAATTGTTAAAAGTTGAAAGTCCGGATGCACTTTTGATTTGTAGTTGCTCGTAGTTGAACCCTTTTTAAATTCTGTCTTTTAAGTTTTCCTTCTGAATAGGTCTATGTGCACTGGTCTTTAAATGTCACTGCACCATCACTTAACTTACTTGTATACTTGTCCCTTTAAATCAAATAAAAAGAGAATGATTGTTTTCAAAAGACCAGGGTAGAGTTCATATTGTGGAAGAGTGATGAGCGGATATTTTAGACGCTTTTTGGGGATAATTTCATATAGTTTTGAGTATGTTTTAGTTAGTTTTTAGTCTATTTTTATTAGTTTTTAGGAAAAATTCATATTTCTGTACTTTACTATGAGTTGTGTGTTTTTCTGTAATTTCAGGTATTTTTCTGGCTGAAATTGAGGGAGCTGAGCAAAAATCTGATTCAGGCTGAAAAAGGACTGCTGATGCTGTTGGATTCTGACCTCCCTGCACTCAAAGTGGATTTTCTGGAGCTACAGAACTCAAAATGGCATGCTTCCAATTGCGTTGGAAAGTAGACATCCAGGGCTTTCTAGCAATATATAATAGTCCATACTTTTCACAAGGATAGATGACGTAAACTGGCGTTCAACGCCAGTTCTCTGCCCAATTCTGGCGTCCAGCGCCAGAAAAGGATCAAAAGCTGGAGTTGAACGCCCAAACGCCCAAACTGGCATAAAAACTGGCGTTCAACTCCACAAATGGCCTCTGCACGTGAATTACTTAAGTCTCAGCCCAGCACACACCAAGTGAGCCCCAGAAGTGGATCTCTGCATCATCCATCATAGTTTACTCATATTTTGTAACCCTAGGCTACTAGTTTAGTATTTAAACAACTTTTAGAGACTTATTTTGGATCTCATGACATTTTAGATCAAAACCTTGTATTCTCTGACGGCATGAGTCTCTAAACCCCATTGTTGGGGGTGAGGAGCTCTGCTGTGTTTCGATGAATTAATGCAAGTATCTCTGTTTTCCATTTAAACACGCTTGTTCCTATCTAAGATGTTCATTCGCGCTTAACTGTGATGGAGGTGATGATCTGTAACATTCATCACCTTCCTCAAATCATGAACGTGTGCCTGACAACCACCTCCGTTCTATATACGATTGAATGAGTATCTCTTAGATTCCTTAAATCAGAATCTCCGTGGTATAAGCTAGAATTGATGGCGGCATTCATGAGAATCCGGAAAGTCTAAACCTTGTCTGTGGTATTCCGAGTAGGATTCAAGGATTGAATGACTGTGACGAGCTTCAAACTCCTGAAGGCTGGGCGTTAGTGACAGACGCAAAAGGATAGTAAATCCTATTCCAACCGGATCGAGAACCAACCGGTGATTAGCCGTGCTGTGACAGAGCGCGTGAGCGTAGTTTTCACTGGAAGGATGGAAGGTAGCCATTGACAACGGTGATCCACCAACACACAGCTTGCCATAGGAGGACGTGCGTGCGTGAACAAGAAGACAGAGGAAAGCAGAGATTCAGAAGACAAAGCATCTCCAAAACTCCAACATACTCTCCATTACTGCATAACAAGTAACCTTTAATCCATGCTCTATTGTTTATTTGCGATTCAACTGATAAACATAATTGACTTCCTGACTAAGATTTACAAGATAACCATAGATTGCTTCAAACCAACAATCTCCGTGGGATTCGACCCTTACTCACGTGAGGTATTACTTAGACGACCCAGTGAACTTGCTGGTCAGTGGTACGAGTTGTGAAAAGTGTGATTCATAATTCGTGCACCAAAGAGCATTCATGAATCTTTGGGGTAGTCATAAGTTAGCTAAGTTGGTTCAACCACAAGGCTAGGAGGACAACCATCTGACCTGAATACTTTGCTTTGGATACATTTAAAGAGTTGTCCCCTTACAGAGCACTTAGCCTAAATAACACAAATAACCCTTGAAGTAACAATAAAAGGATCAATGAATAAAAGTCTCATGAGATATAAACAAAGTAAGTGTTTAGGGACATGATAAAGGTCTGAAAACCAGTAATGGAATGAACCTAAATTGCTATGCATGAAACCACCATAAAATCAGTAATATGACTTCCACAAGGGGGAAGAGAAACCAATGTTAGTGACACTCAACATTGTCACTAACGTTGGCCTATGGTGCAAAGTACCACGTTAACTCCCACGTTAACTTGGTTAACGTGGGAGCTAACGTAAGGGATGAAGAGTTGTCGACAACGTTAGTGACACTCAACATTGTCACTAACGTTGAAGCAACCACACAACCCCCAAGAGTCACGTTAACTTCCACGTTAACTTGGTTAACGTAGAAGCTAACGATGAGGAATGAAGGTTGAGCCAACGTTAGTGACACTCAACATTGTCACTAACATTGGGATGGCTAAGAATGGCCACGTTAACCTAGTTAACGTGGACTCTAACGTGAGACCTAGGGGCACATTGGAACGTTAGTGACAATGTTGAATGTCACTAACGTTCTCGAAGGATGGCAAGGGCTACGTTAGAAGCCACGTTAACCTAGTTAACGTGGGCTTTAACGTGAGGCAAAGGGGTGCATTGGAACGTTAGTGACAATGTTAAGTGTCACTAACTTTCTCGAACTTATATTCTCACTAAATGTTAACACCCCTAACGTCCTGAACTAAAGTCTCTGCCCACTTCACACTTTCTTTCTGCAAGTAAAGCCAAGCCCAAATAAAGAAAGGAACTGCTTCAAACTCAAGATCCAAAGGCCCAAGACTTTAAGAATCACACTAGAAGCTGAGAAGAGTAGTATATATAGGAGTAGCTTTGAATTGAGAAGGGAGTTCTAGAGGCTGGAAAAAGAGCACTGCTCTCTATATTTTACTTTCTTTGCAGATTCTAGTTTTATGATGTATTCTCCATCTTTGTTTTCATTTTCAAGAGCTATGAACAACTAAACCCCTTTCATTGGGTTAGGGAGCTCTGTTGTAATTTGATGGATCAATACTAATTTTCATTATTCTTCTTCTATCTTTCCTCTTGATTTTACTTGCGTGCATCACAAAGTTACTAGTTTAGTATAAAAACTACTTTTAGAGATTCATTTGGGAACTTATGACATTTTACATTTGACATTGTATCTTCTACGGCATGAGTCTCTAAACTCCATAGGTGGGGGTGAGGAGCTCTGCTGTGTTTCAATGGATTAATGCAATTACTACTGTTTTCTATTGAATCACGCTTGATTCTATTCTAAGATACTCACTCGTACTTCAATATAGAGAATCTGATGATCCGTGACACTCATCATTATTCTCAATTTTATGAACGTGTGCCTGACAACCACTCCCATTCTATCTGAGCTCAACGTAGTCATTGGGCGACAGCTTGAGTGCGTATCTCTTGGGTTTCTGATCCACGGACTGAGTCCGTGAGATTAGGACCTTCGTGGTAGAGGCTAGAACCAATTGGCAGCATTCCTGGGATCCGGAAAGTCTAAACTTTGTCTGTGGTATTCCGAGTAGGATCTGGGAAGGGATGACTGTGACGAGCTTCAAACTCACGAATGTTGGGCGCAGTGACAGTGTGCAAAAGGATAGAGAGATCATATTCCGACGCTAGTGAGAACCGATAGATGATTAGCCATGTGGTAGCTGTACCTGGTATTTTTCATCCGAGATGAGAAATCTGACAGTTAATTAGCCGTGCAGAGATCGTACCTGGTATTTTTCATCCGAGAGGATCATAAAGCTTGCCATTGAAGGAAGCCATGCGTGTTTGGAGAAGAAGACAGTAGGAAAGCAGAGATTCAAATGATAGAGCATCTCCGGAACCTCAACCTGTTCCTCACTACTGAATCACATGTACCATTTATTTTATGTTATTTACTTTTCATAAAGAAAATCATTTTTATCATTAATCTCCTGACTAGGATTTACAAGGTAACCATAGCTTGCTTCAAGCCGACAATCTCCGTGGGATCGACCCTTACTCACGTAAGGTATTACTTGGACGACCCAGTGCACTTGCTGGTTAGTTGTGCGGAGTTGTGAAAAGTGTAGTCACAATTTCATGCACCAAGTTTTTGGCGCCGTTGCTGGGGATTGTTCGCGTTTGGACAACTGACGGTTTATTTGTTGCTTAGATTAAGAAAAATTTATCTTTTTGGTTTAGAGTCACTAAAATTGCGTCTTCTATTATTGTTTTTGGTTAAAATTTCAAAATCCTTGTTTTCCTTTTTCTAGATTTTTTTTTTCGAAATTTTCTATATAAATAAATAAAAACCAATAACCTAATAATTGAGTATTTTGTTTGAGTTTAGTTTCATGTTTTAAGTTTGGTGTCAATTGCATATTTTTATTTTTCTTCATATTTTTAATTATATGTTCCTTGTTCTTTCTTAATATTCAACTTGTTCTTGTGTATTTTCCTTGTTTGATCTTTAGTTTTTCTTGTTTTGTGTTTTTCCTTGTTTTTCTTGTGCAATTTCGAATTATTAGTGTCCAAAGTATAAAAATTTTTAAGTTTGGTGTCCTTTGTGTCCTTATTTCCTTAAAAATTTTCAAAATTTGTTCTTGGTGTTCATCTTGATCTTCAAAGTGTTCTTGGTGTTCATCTTGACATTCAAAGTTTTCTTGTTTGTTCTCTTTGTTTTGATCTAAAAATTCTAAGTTTGGTGTCACTTTATTATTTTTCTCTTTCCTCATTAAATTCAAAAAAAAATCTTTTCCTTTAATTACTTATCATTTTCGAATTACTTAGGTTGACTTAGTCAAAATTTTTAAAATTTGGTAGTTTCTTATTAGTCAAGTTAGAATTTCAATTTTAAAAATTTATCTTATTTAATCTTTTTCAATTCTCTTTTTTTTTTATATTTTTCGAAAATCCTTTATAAAATTTTTCAAAATCTTTTTCTTTTATCATTCATAATTTTCGAATTACTTGTACTATTTTATTATTTTGATTGAAAAATTTTATGTTTGGTGTTTCCTTGTTGAGAAAGTTTCAATCTTCAAATTTTAAAATCATATCTTTTTTCAAATCTTTTCTTTTATTTATTTATTTTTACAAGTATCTTTAATTTTAAGACATATCTTTTTCAAAACTCCCTAACCACTTTCTCTCTCTTCAATTTTCGAAAATCATATCCAAAATTTTTCAAATCTTTTTAATTAATTAGCCATTTTAGTATTCAAATTTTTTTTATTTTATTTTATTTTTTAGCTTTCGAAACTTATAGTCTATTTTCTAATTATTTTATTTTATCTTATTTCCTTTTTATTCGGTTTATCCTTAATTAAATTAAATAAAAGAAAAAATATACTTTATTTGCAATCCACATCATCTCCCTTTCCCCATCATGGACCTAAGTGGAAATGAACAATCCAGAAGGACTCTGGGGTCATATGCTAACCCCACTAATGCTTCCTATGGAGTAGTATCTGTATACCACCTATCAGAGCTAGCAGTTTTGAGCTAAATCCTCAGCTCATTATCATGGTGCAACAAAATTGTCAGTATTCCGGTCTTTCACAGGAAGAACCTACTGAGTTTTTGGCACAGTTCTTACAAATTGCTGACACAGTATATGATAAGGAAGTAGATCAAGATGTCCACAGATTATTACTATTTCCATTTGCTGTAAAAGATCAAGCTAAGAGGTGGTTAAATAACCAACCCACAGCAAGCATAAGAACATGGAAACAGTTATCAGACAAATTCCTGAATCAGTATTTCCCTCTAAAAAGGATGACACAGCTAAGGCTGGACATCCAAGGCTTTAAACAAGAGGATAATGAATCTCTATATAATGCCTGGGAGAGGTACAGAGGGATGCTAAGGAAATGCCCCTCTGAATTGTTTTCAAAATGGATGCAGTTAGACATCTTCTACTACGGGATTATAAAAAAAGCCCAGATGTCTCTAGACCACTCAGCTGGTAGATCTATACACACGAGAAAGACAATTGAAGAGGCTCAAGAGCTCATTGATACAGTTGCTAGAAATCAATATCTATACTTAAGTAGTGGGTCTTCCATGAAAGAAGAAGCTAAAGCAGTATCCACTAAACTTAGTCCTCAAGAACAAGTTGTTGAACTCAATCAGCAATTGCTTATTATAACAAAACAGTTTGCAAAATTTAAAAAAATGCTGTAAAAAACCAAAGATGCTAACCAAAATATGGAAAAACATCTAAATCATACAAGATAGCAGTTATCTAAACAGATAACAGAAGAATGCCAAGCTATTCACTTAAGGAGTGGGAAGACATTGAATGTTTCAACTCAAGGCAGCAGAAAGCCAAGAAAGGAACAACTGACAGAGGATGACCAACCCACTACCCAAAATCCCTCCGAGGACAGTAAGAGCCCATAGAGGAATGATTCTGGCATTCAAACGCCAAAAAAGGGTGGCAACCTGGCGTTAAACGCCCAAAAAGCACCCAATTCTGGCATTCAAACGTCAATAAGGGATCAGACACATCTAAGTGCTTATAACAACCCCCTTAGGCAGGCTTCTCCAACCACTTCTGTGGGAAGTAAACCTGTAGCAACTAAGGTTGAAAAATATAAAGCCAAGATGCCTTATCCTCAGAAACTCTGCCAAGTGGAATAGGATAAACAATTTGCCTACTTTGCAGACTATCTCGGGACTCTTGAAATAAAGATTCCGTTTGCAGAGGCACTTGAGCAAATACCCTCTTATGCTAAGTTCATGAAAGAGATCTTAAGTCATAAGATGGATTGGAGAGAAACTGAAACAATTTTTCTCACTGAAGAATGCAGTGCAGTCATTCTGAAAAGCTTACCGGAGAAGCTTAAAGATCCCGGAAGCTTTATGATACCATGCACATTAGAGGGTGCTTGTACCAAGATAGCTCTATGTGATCTTGGGGCAAGCATCAACCTAATACCTGCATCCACTAACAAAAAGCTTGGTTTGGCTGATGAAGTTAAACCAACCTGGATATGCCTCCAACTTGCTGATGGCTCCATTAAGATTCCATTAGGCGTAATTGAGGACATGATTGTCAAGGTTGGGCCATTTGCTTTCCCCACTAACTTTGTAGAGCTGGAAATGGAGGAGAACAAGAGTGCAACTCTCATTCTAGGAAGACCTTTCCTAGTAACTGGACGAACCTTCATTGACGTCCAAAGAGGGGAGATAACCCTGAAAGTCAATGAGGATGAGTTCAAGTTGAATGCTGTCAAAGCTATGCAGCATCCAGACACATCAAAGGACTGCATGAGCGCTGATATTATTGACTCCCTAGTTGAAGAGGTCAATATGAATGAGAGTCTCGAGTCATAGTGATGCACCACTATTTCGTGGTACATCTTGTGCTTAATTGAGTGGATTTTATCCACTATTCTCACATTTATTCATGTAATTGCATGTTTTACATTTTCCTTCCTGATTTTGTGCTATGATTGAAAACATGCTTCTTTAGCCTTAAAATTTACTAATTATTAATCCTCTCTTATTACCATTCGATGCCGTGATATGTGTATTAAGTAATTTCAGGATTTATAGGGCATGAATGGCTTAGAGGATGGAAAGGAAGCATGCAAAAGTGGAAGGAATACAAGAAGTTGAATAAATTGCTAAGCTGTCCAGCCTGACCTCTTAACTGACCATAACTTGAGCTACAGAGATTCAAATGAGGCGGTTCTAGTTGCGTTGGAAAGCTAACATCCGGGGATTCGAAATGATATATAATTTGCCATAGTTTCTCTAAAGATAAGTGATGCACACGCATGAATCCACGCGCACGTGTGGATCTGCAAAAAATCCAGCGACCTGTACGTATCAGAAATCGCCCCCAGCGATTTCTGGGCTGTTTTTCACCCATTTTTCAGCCCAGAAAACACATATTAGAGGTTATAAAGTGGGAGAATCCATTCATTCCTAGATACAACTTTCATACACATAATTTTAGGTTTTTAGATGTAGTTTCTAGAGAGGGAGGCTCTGTCCTCTCTCTAGGATTTAGGATTTAGGATTTCTCTTAAGGTTATGATTTCTTCTTCTTTCCAATTTCAGGTTCAATGTTTCTTTAATTTAGTTTCTCTTCTACTTTTATTCGTTCTAGTACTTTTGTTTATTTATTTTTCTTATTGATTTTCTTCTTTTCTAATTTGGTTTATGAACTCCATGTTAGATTTGATTTCTTATTTAATGCAATTTGAGGTATTTCATATTTATGATTTTAATTTAGCTTTTTACATTCTTAGCTTTGATTGATGAATTGATTAATTGGAGACACTTGAGTTATCAGACTCCTTTGTTGATTGATAATTGGAATTTGCTGGTTAGTTTGGATCCCTTTAAAGCTAGTCTTTCCTTAGGAGTTGACTAGGACTTGAGGAATCAAATTGATTAGTCCACTTGACTTTCCTTTATTTAGTAAGGGTTAACTAAGTGGGAGCAAAAGCCAATTCTCATCACAATTGATAAGAATAACTAGGATATAACATCCAGTTCTTATACCTTGCAAGGGTTTTCATGATTATTAATTTACTTTCTTGCCAATTTATTTCCTTGTTCCCTATTTCAAAAACCCAAAAAGAAACTTTTCCATAACCAATAATAAATCATACTTCCCTACAATTCTTTGAGAGATGACCCGAGGTTTAAATACTTCGGTTATCAATTTTATTAGGTTTGCTTTAGTGATGGTGCACAAATTGTGAATCACACTTTTCACAACTCGTACCACTAACCAGCAAATGCACTGGGTCGTCTAAGTAATACCTTACGCGAGTAAGGGTCGAATCCTTCGAAGATTCTTGGCTTGAAGCAATCTATGGTTAGCTTGTAACTCTTAGTCAGGATATCAATTATAATTATCAGTTTGAATTGCGAGAAATAAAAGAGCATGAAATAAATACTTGTTCTGCAGTAATGGAGAATATGTTGGAGTTTTGGAGATGCTTTGTTTTCTGAATCTCTGCTTTCCCCCTGTCTTCTTCTTCATGCACGCAAGGTTCCTCCTATGGTAAGTTGTATGTTGGTGGATCACTGTTGTCAATGGCTACCATCCGTCCTCTCAGTGAAAATGGTCCAGGTGCGCTGTCACCGCACAGCTAATCATCTGTCGGTTCTCACTTATGCTGGAATAGGATTCATTGGTCCTTTTGCGTCTGTCACTACGCCCAACCCTTGTGAGTTTGAAGCTCGTCACAGTCATTCAATCCCTGAATCCTACTCAGAATACAACAGACAAGGTTGAGACTTTCCGGATTCTCAAGAATGCTGCCAATGGATTCTATCTTATACCACGAAGATTCTGATTAAGGAATCTAAGAGATATTCATTCAATCGAAGGTAGAACGGAGGTGGTTGTAAGGCACGCGTTCATAGGTTGAGAATGGTGATGAGTGTCACGAATCATCACATCCATCATATTGAAGTGCGAATGAACATCTTAGATAGAAACAAGCGTGTTTGAATAGAAAACAGAAATAATTGCATTAATTCAGTAAGACACAGCCAAACTCCTCACTCCCAACAATGGAGTTTAGAGACTCATGCCGTCAAAGAGTACAAAGTTCAGATCTAAAATGTCATGAGATACAAAATAAATCTCTAAAAGTTGTTTAAATACTAAACTAGTAACCTAGGTTTACAGAAAATGAGTAAACTAAGATAGATGGTGCAGAAATCCACTTTTGGGGCCCACTTGGTGTGTGCTGGGGCTGAGACTTAAGCTTTACACATGCCTAGGATGTTTCTGGAGTTAAACGCCAGGTTGTAACCTGTTTCTGGCGTTTAACTCCAATTTGTAACCTGTTTCTGGTGTTTAACGCCAGAATGCAACATGGAACTGGCGTTGAACACCAGTTTTCGTCGTCTATCCTTGAGCAAAGTATGGACTATTATATATTTATGGAAAGCCCTGGATGTCTACTTTCCAACGCAATTGAAAGCGCGCCAATTGGACTTCTGTAGCTCCAGAAAATCCATTCCGAGTGGAGGGAGGTCAAAATCCAACAACATCAGCAGTCCTTTTTCAGCCTGAATCAGATTTTTGCTCAACTCCCTCAATTTCAGCCAGAAAATACTTGAAATTACAGAAAAACACACAAACTCATAGTAAATTCTAGAAATATGAATTTTTCCTAGAAACTAAAAAAAAATATACTAAAAACTAACTAAAACATACTAAAAACTACATGAAGTTAACCCCAAAAAGCGTATAAAATATCCGCTCATCACAACACCAAACTTAAACTGTTGCTTATCCCCAAGCAACTAGACAAATAAAATAGGGTAAAGAGAAATTAAGAAGCAATAATATCTCAAAGTTTTGAGTGAAGCTCAAATTCTAATTAGATGAGCGGGACTAGTAGCTTTTTGCTTCCGAACAGTTTTGGCATCTCACTTTATCCTTTGAAATTCAGAATGATTGGCATCCATAGGAACTCAAAATTCAGATAGTGTTATTGATTCTCCTAGTTTAGTATGTTGATTCTTGAACACAGCTACTTTATGAGTCTTGGCCATGACCCTAAGCACTTTGTTTTCCAGTATTACCACCGGATACATAAATGCCACAGACACATAGTTGGGTGAACCTTTTTAGATTGTGACTCAGCTTTGCTTAAAGTCCCCAATTAGAGGTGTCCAGGGTTCTTAAGCACACTCTGTTTTTGCTTTGGATCTTGACTTTAACCGCTCAGTCTCAAGTTTTCACTTGACACCTTCACGCCACAAGCACATGGTTAGGGACAGCTTGGTTTAGTCGCTTAGGCCAGGATTTTATTCCTTTAGGCCCTCCTATCCACTGATGCTCAAAGCCTTGGATCCTTTTTATTACCCTTGCCTTTTGGTTTTAAGGGCCATTGGCTTTTTCTGCTAGCTTTTTTTTTGTGCAAGCTTTTGTATTCACTGCTTTTTCTTGCTTCAAGAATCAATTTTATGATTTTTTCAGATTATCAATAACATTTTTCTTGTTCATCATTCTTTCAGGAGCCAACAATTTTAACATTCATCAAATTCAACATAAAAAACATACACTGTTCAGGCATTCATTCAGAAGACAAAAAGCATTACCACCATATGTAAATAATTAGAATTTTCCTTATTAAAAACATGAAAAAATATTGCCTCCTTATTCTAAAGAAAATCTGCTATTTTATTCATGTTTAATGATGATGAGAAAAATAAATTATAGCTTAATTGGAGATAAAATCAAAATAGAGATACTAATTACTACTACTCATATATAACTTCTAAGGTAAATTTCTAATAACAACAATTATCACAGAGTTAAGGCTAAGATTAGAACTCAACAACCTTGAATTTGGGAGGTGGATGCCTCTTTAGTCTGTGGAGTGCTTGGTCCTTCAAGAGATAGTTTCTGACGCTTTAGTTCCTTCAATTCACGCCCTTGCTCTTCTTGTTCTCTAAGCAGTTTGTAGACCATGCTGTTTTGATTTTGCTGTTCTTCCTTCAGTTGATCCACAGCTTCTTGCAACTTGGTGACAGATGCTTCTAGGCGCTCCTAGTATTCAATTTGAGGGATTTCTGGGAGGAACTCCTGTGCTCTCCTCTTGATAGGGTCGTCCTGCACTTGTTGTCCTTCCATAGACTTTTTGGTGATTGGTAGCTCCACTGGGATGTACTCATCTACTCCCATTTTTATCCCAGCATTTTTACATAATAGGGAGACCAAGCTTGGGTAAGCCAATCTGGCATCTTTGGAGTTCTTGTTTACAATTTTGTAGAGCTCACAAGCAATCAGCTGATGAACTTCCACTTCTTTTTCCAGCATAATGCAATGAATCATTACTGCTCTTCTGATGGTGACTTCAGAGAGGTTGCTAGTGGGCAGTATAGAGTGCCCAATGAAGTCCAGCCAGCCTCTGGTGACTGGTTTGAGATCTCCTCTTTTGAGTTGGTTCGGGGCACCCTTTGTGTTGGTTGTCCATTTAGCTCCAGGGAGACATATGTCCTCTAGGATTTTGTCCAAGCTCAGGTTTGATCTCATCATTCTCCTATTAAAGGAGTCTGGGTCATCTTGCAGTTGAGCCAACTTGAAGATCTCCCTTATTTTGTCAGGGTGGGTGTGAACAATCTTCCCTCTTACCAGAGTTCTATAGTCATAGAATACGGTTCCCGCTATTCTCTGCCTATCCGTCTGCCATAGATTAGCATAGAATTCCTGAACCATGTTTCTTCCCACCTTTGTTTCAGGATTAGCTAGGACTTTCCAGCTCCTGTTTCGAATTTACTCTTGGATTTCCGGATATTTGTCTTCTTTCAGATCAAATTTAACTTCCTGGATCAATGACCTTAGACCCATTATTCTGTAGTAATGGTCTGAATATTCTTTGGTTAAGAACTTCTCTTGATTCCAAAGTGGTTTTGGAATATTCTCTTTCTTACCTCTTGAGTTGGTTTGTTTTCCTTTAGGAGCCATGATCTTAGTGGGTGTTAGTTTATTGATCACGGATAAACACACCAAACTTAGAGGTTTGCTTGTCCTCAAGCAAAAGAAAAGAAAGGAGAGGGATAGAGGGAGAACCAAGTTCGAATTGTGGAAGAGAAAGGGAGGCCGAACGAGGATTTAAAGGGAAGGGGGTGGGTTTTCGAAAACTTTTGAAAAGATATGATAGAAGATATGATTTGTAAAAGATAAGTATAATAGAAAAAGGATGTACTTTAAAATTTAAAAGATATGAATAATGTGAAAGATATTTGAAAAAGATAGCTTTGTTTTGAAAAAGATATTGTGAAGATTTGAAAAAGATATTTATAAGTTGAAAAAGATAGGAAAGGAGATATATTTGTTTTGAAAAGGATTTGAATATAATTTGCAGAGGATTAAAAAAGGGTTTATGAATTAAGATACATTTGATATCTTTTGAAAAGAGATTTGAAAATTTAGGATTTGTAAGAAATCATGAATTGAAATATGAAAATTGAAAAAAAATTTGAAGTGAAAACGAAATTGCCTACTCCCCACAATCCTGGCGTTAAACGCCCAACTGCTGCATGTTTTGGGCGTTTAACGTCCAATTGGTGCTTGGTCTGGGCGTTTAACGCCCAGCTGTTGCTTCTAGCTGGCGTTAAATGCCAGAAACTCCTTTGTCACTGGGCGTTTTTCTGAAGCCCAGGATGCTGTAAATCTGGCGTTAAACGCCTAGAAGCTGCTTCTTTCTGGCGTTTAATGCCCAGATGGCTATCTCTACTGGGGTTAAATGCCCAGTAGATGCTCCTTTTGGGCGTTTAACGCCCAAAACAGCTCTTACTGGCTTTTTTTCGCACCAGTGAGCTTCTTTTTGCTGTTTTGTGCTCTGAATCCTTCTGTAACCCTGTGAACTTATGCAATTGATTCTTTACCTTGAAGATTATTAATATTGAACTTATATAATTTAAAAAATAAATAAAATGAAGAATAGAATAAAATAACAGAAAAAGTTTTGCTAATGGTTGGGTTGCCTCCCAGCAAGCGCTTCTTTATTGTCTTTAGCTGGACCTTGCTGAGCTTTTAATCTAGCCTCAGCCTTGAGCACTCTTGCTCAACATTGCCTTTAAGATAATGCTTGATTCTCTGTCCATTAACAATGAACTTCTTATTAGAATCAATGTCTTGAAGCTCCACATAGCCATATGGTGATACACTTGTAATCACATATGGTCCCCTCCACCGGAATTTCAGTTTCCCAGGGAATAGCCTGAGCCTAGAGTTGAACAACAAAACCTTTTGTCCTGGTTCAAAGACTCTAGATGACAGCTTTCTGTCATGCCACCTTTTTTATTTCTCTTTATAAAGCTTGGCATTTTCGAAAGCAGTGAGTCTTAATTCCTCTAGCTCATTCAGCTGGAGCAATCTTTTTTCTCCAGCTAATTTGGCATCAAAGTTTAGGAATCTGGTTGCCCAGTAGGCCTTATGTTCCAGTTCCATGGGCAGATGACAGGCCTTACCATACACAAGCTGGTATAGAGAGGTCCCTATAGGAGTCTTGAATGCTGTTCTGTAAGCCTATAGGAGTCTTGCCCAATCCTTTCTACGGGTACTTACAGTCCATTCCAGGATTCTTTTTAGTTCTCTATTAGAAACTTCAGCTTGCCCATTTGTCTGTGAATGATATGGAGTTGCCACCTTGTGGCTAATCCCATACCTGACCATGGCAGAGTAAAGCTGTTTGTTGCAGAAGTGAGTGTCCCCATCACTGATTAGTACTCTAGGGACACCAAACCAGCTGCAGATATGTTTCTGGAAGAACTTCAGCACTGTTTTAGTATCATTAGTGGGTGTGGCAACGGCCTCTACCCATTTTGATACATAGTCGACTGCCACCAGAATATAAGTGTTTGAGTATGATGGTGGGAAAGGTCCCATGAAGTCAATTCCCCATACATCAAACAACTCAATCTCCAAGATTCCTTGTTGAGGCATGGCGTAACCATGAGGCAGATTACCAGCTCTCTATGCCATAAGATCTTCTGTGCTTCTTTTCTAGGTACACACCTACGGATTATTCTGTCTGCACATCTCTTTAAGAGATAGGGTTCATCCCACAAGTAGTACTTTGCATCATTAATTAATTTTTTCCTTTGTTGCCTGCTGTACTCTTTGGGTATGAAACTTGCAGCTTTATAGTTTGCAATGTATGCAAACCATGGTATTTCCTGAATGGCGAACAAATGCTCATCTGGGAAGGTTTCAGAGATCTCAATAGAGGGAAAGGACGCCCCTTCTACTGGTTCTATCTGGGACAGATGATCAGCCACTTGGTTTTCTGTCCCTTTTCTGTCTCTTATTTCTATATCAAACTCTTGCAGAAGCAACACCTATCTTATGAGCCTAGGTTTTGAATCCTGCTTTGTAAGTAGATATTTAAGAGCAGCATGGTCAGTGTACACAATCACTTTTGATCCTACTAAGTATGATCTAAACTTGTCAATGGCATAAACCACTGCAAGTAATTCTTTTTCTGGGGTTGTGTAATTTTTCTGGGCATCATTTAAAACACGGATAGCATAATAAATGACATGCAGAAGCTTGTCATGCCTCTGCCCCAGTACTGCACCAATGGCATGGTCACTGGCATCACACATTAGTTCAAATGGTAATGTCCAGTCTGGTGCAAAAATAACTGGTGCTGTGACCAGCTTAGCTTTCAGAGTCTCAAATGCCTGCAGACACTCTGTGTCAAACACAAATGGCATGTCAGCAGCTAGCAGGTTGCTCAGAGGTTTTGTAATTTTTGAAAAATCCTTTATAAACCTCCTATAGAATCCTGCATGCCCCAGAAAGCTTCTGATTTCCTTAACATTGGCAAATGGTGGTAATTTTTCAATTACCTCTACCTTAGCTTGATCCACCTCTATTCCCTTGTTCGAAATCTTGTGCCCAAGGACAATCCCTTCAGTCACCATAAAGTGATATTTTTCCCAGTTTAAAACCAGGTTAGTCTCTTGGCATCTTTTCAGAACTAGCGTCAGGTGATCAAGACAGGAGCTAAATGAGTCTCCATATACTGAGAAGTCATCCATGAAGACTTCTAGAAATTTTTCCACCATATCAGAGAAAATAGAGAGCATGCATCTCTGAAAGGTTGCAGGTGCATTACACAACCCAAATGGCATCCTTCCGTAAGCAAATACCCCAGATGGACATGTGAATGCTATTTTCTCTTGATCCTGGGGATCTACTGCAATTTGGTTGTAACCTAAATAGCCATCCAAAAAGCAATAATAATCATGACCTGCTAGTCTTTCTAGCATCTGGTCTATGAATGGTAAAGGAAAGTGATCCTTTCTGGTGGCTGTATTGAGCCTTCTGTAGTCAATACACATGCGCCACCCTGTAACTGTTCTTGTAGGAACCAGTTCATTTTTTTCATTATGAACCACTGTCATGCCTCCCTTTTTGGGCACAACTTGGACAGGGCTCACTCAGGGGCTATCAGTAATAGGATAAATAACCCCAGCCTCCAGTAAGTTGGTGACCATTTTCTGCACCACTTCCTTCATGGCTGGATTTAGCCGCCTCTGTGGTTGAACCACTGGCTTAGCATCATCCTCCAATAGGATCTTGTGCATGCATCTAGCTGGGCTTATGCCCTTAAGGTCACTTATAGACCACCCAAGAGCTGTCTTGTGTGTCCTTAGCACTTGAATTAGTGCTTCCTCTTCCTGTGGATTTAAAGCAGAGCTTATGATCACCGAAAAAGTGTCACCTTCTCCCAGAAATGCATATTTTAGGGATGGTGGTAATGGTTTGAGCTCGGGTTTAGGAGGTTTTTCCTCTTCTTGAGGAAGTGTCAGAGGCTCTTTCAATTCCTCTGAATTCTCCAGCTCAGGCTAAACATCTTTAAAGATGTCTTCCAGCTCTGATTCGAGACTCTCAGCCATGTTGATCTCCTCTACCAAAGAGTCAATGAGATCAACTTTCATGCAGTCTTTTGGTGTGTCTGGATGCTGTATAGCCTTGACCGCATTCAACTTAAACTCATCCTCATTGACTCTCAGGGTTACTTCCCCATTTTGGATATCAATGAGAGTTCGTCCAGTTGCTAGGAAATGTCTTCCTAGAATGAGAGTAGCACTCTTGTGCTCCTCCATTTCCAGCACTACAAAGTCAGTGGGAAAGGCGAATGGCCCAACCCTGACAATCATGTCTTCAATTACGCCTGATGGGTATTTAATGGAGCCATCAGCAAGTTGGAGACATATCTTGGTTGGTTTGACTTCTTCAGTTAAACCAAGCTTTCTGATAGTAGATGCAGGTATTAGGTTGATGCTTGCCCCAAGATCACATAAAGCTGTCTTGGTGCAATCACCCTCTAATATGCATGGTATCATAAAGCTCTCGGGATCTTTAAGCTTTTCTGGGAAGCTTTTCAGAATGACTGCACTGCATTCTTCAGTGAGGAGAAATTTTTCAGTTTCTCTCCAATCCTTCTTATGACTCAAGATCTCTTTCATGAACTTGGCATAAGAGGGTATTTGCTCAAGTGCCTCTGCAAACGGAATCTTTATTTCAAGAGTCCTGAGATAGTCTGCAAAGCGGGCAAATTGCTTATCCTGCTCCTCTTGTTGGAGTTTTTGAGGATAAGGCATCTTGGCTTTGTATTTCTCAACCTTAGTTGCTGTAGGTTTATTTCCTACAGAGGTGGTTGGAGAAGCCTTTTTAGAGGGGTTGTTATCAGCACTTGTGTGTGTCTGATCCCTCACTGGCATTTGAATGCCAGGGTTAGAAGCTAGATTGGCATTGGACGCCAACTCCTTACTTGTTCCTGGCATTTGAACGCCAGAACTGAGCTTCCATTGGGCGTTTGACGCCAACTCCTTGCCTGTTTCTGGCGTTTGAACGCCAGAGTTATTCCTCTCTGGGCTCTTACTGTCCTCAGAGGGATTTTGGATAGCAGTTTGTTCATTTTTTAGCTTCCTGCTGCCTTGAAGTGAGGTATTTGACGTTTTTCCACTTCTTAATTGAACTGCTTGGCACTCTTCTGTTATTTGTTTTGATAACTGTTGTTCTGTTTGCTTCAACTGTACTTCCATATTCATATTAGCCATTCTTGTGTCTTGTAGTATCTCCTTAAATTCGGCTAGCTGTTTTGTTAGAAAATCTAATTGCTGATTGAATTCAGTAATTTGTTCTGCAGGATTGAGTTCAGCAGTTACTGTTTTAGCCTCTTCTTCCATGGAAGATTCACTATTTAGATACAGATGCTGATTTCTGGCAACTGTATCAATGAGCTCTTGAGCTTCTTCAATTGTCTTTCTCATGTGTATAGATCCACCAGCTGAGTGGTCTAGAGAAAGCTGAGCTTTCTCTGTAAGCCCATAATAGAAGATGTCTAACTGCACCCATTCTAAAAACATTTCAGAGGGGCATTTTCTTAGCATCTCTCTGTATCTCTCCCAGGCATCATAAAGAGATTCATTATCTCCTTGTTTAAAGCCTTAGATATCCAGCCTTAGCTATGTCATCCATTTTGGAGGGAAGTATTGATTCAGGAATTTTTCTGACAGCTGTTTCCATGTCCTTATGCTAGCCTTAGGTTGGTTATTTAACCACCTCTTAGCTTGGTCTTTTACAGCAAATGAAAACAGTAATAATCTGTAGACATCCTGATCTACTTCCTTATCATGTACTGTGTCAGCAATTTGTAAAAACTGTGCCAGAAACTCTGTAGGTTCTTCCTGTGAAAGACTGGAATACTGGCAACTTTGCTGCACCATGATAATGAGCTGAGGATTCAACTCAAAGCTACTGACTCCAATGGAGGGTATACAGATACTACTCCCATATGAAGCAGTAGTGGGGTTAGCATATGACCCCAGAGTCCTTCTGGACTGTTCATTTCCACTTAGGTCCATGATGGAGAAAAGGGAATTGATATAAATAGCAAATAGAATATATTTTTATTTTTATTTTGTAAAAAGGGAACAAATAAATAAATAATAAAAGAAAAGAGAATAAAATAGTTTGAAAGTAAATATAGATTTCGAAAATTAAGAACAAAAAATTTAAGACTAGAATAATTACTTAATTAAGAAGATTTGAAAAACTATGGGTATGATTGTTGAAAAAGATTTTAAATTTTGAAATAAAAATCTGAATTTTAAAAGTAATTTTCGAAAATTCACTTTAAAATAGAGAAAAAAGATATTTTTGAATTTAATGAGAAAAGAGAAAAACAATAAAATGGCACAGGACTTAAAATTTTTAGATCTAATGCTCCTTGTTTTCGAAAATTTTGGAGAAAAAACACCAAGAAACACCAAACTTAAAAATTTTAAGATCAAGACACAAGGAAGACTCAAGAACACCTTGAAGAATTACAAGAACACGAAGAACAAAAATTCACAGAATCAAAGGACTCAAGAACATAAAAAAAGAACACCAAACTTAAAATTTTTTGAAAACCAAAAATAAATTTTCGAAAATTAAATAGAGACTGACAAGAAAACACCAAACTTAAAACTTGACACAAGATTTAATCAAAGAAAAATTATTTTTGAAAAGATTTTAGAAAGAAAGACTCAAAGGAGCAACTATTCACAAGAACATAGACACAACGCTCTAGCCAATTGAGTTATATATTTTCTTTAAAGTGTTTTAATAAAGGTATTTAATGTATAAAATATCTTATTTATTTTTTTTTTTGGATACTAATAATTCGAAAATGCACAAGAAAAACACGAAAAATCACAAAACAAGAAAAGCTAAAGATCAAACAAGGAAAATAAACAAGAACAACTTGAACATTAAGAAAGAACAATGAACACAAATTCGAAAATTTAAAAGAAAATAAAAACATGCAATTGACACCAAACTTAAAATATGAAACTAAACTCAAACAGAAAAACTCAATTATTAGTTTATAAAATTTTCAAAAAAAAAATTAAAAAAAAGAAAATAAGGATCTAAAAAAAATTTCAACCAAAAACAATAATAGAAGACTCTAAACCAAGAAGAAAAATTTTTCCTAATCTAAGCAACAAAATAAACCGTCAGTTGTCCAAACTCGAACAATCCCCGGCAACGACGCCAAAAACTTGGTGCACAAATTGTGAATCACACTTTTCACAACTCGTACCACTAACCAGCAAGTGCACTGGGTCGTCCAAGTAATACCTTACGCGAGTAAGGGTCGAATCCCACGGAGATTGTTGGCTTGAAGCAATCTATGGTTAGCTTGTAACTCTTAGTCAGGATGTCAATTATAATTATCAGTTTGAATTGCGAGAAATAAAAGAGCATGAAATAAATACTTGTTCTGCAGTAATGGAGAATATGTTGGAGTTTTGGAGATGCTTTGTCTTCTGAATCTCTGGTTTCCCCCTGTCTTCTTCTTCATGCACGCAAGGTTCCTCCTATGGTAAGCTGTATGCCACTACAACAAATATGGCCTTTAGCAACGCCAAATTTTGCAACGCCTTAAAACTGTTCTCTATGATAGGTTTAGACAACGGTTTTTTAAAGTGTTACTGTTGAATTCAATTTTTCATCAATTTATAGCAACAAATTAAAACCGTTCTGTTTGACTATTTTAAAGAACGGTTTTATAACCGTTACCATAATCTGGCTTTAAGCAACGGTTTTTTATCATTGTTTAAAGAATTGCACAAAGAAAACGCATTAAAACCGTTGCCGAAATGCTACACTTTAAAACCGTTCCATTAGATGGTCTTAGACAACGGTTTTTACAGTGTTAGTAACAAAATAAAACCGTTCTCTTTGACTATTTTAAAGAACGGTTTTACAACCATTACAACAATTATTTATGAAACAACCATTTTCTAAATTATTTAAATAATTAGACAAATTAAACAATACTAATAAAAATAATTTCAGATAATTATATAAATTGAAACTATTTTTTTATAAATATTAAATTTATAAAATACTCAAAAATTATTGTTATAAATAAATAACAAATATTATTTAAAAAAAATAAAATTGAAATAAATTTATTATAAATATTATATATTATTATAAATATATAAAAAATATTATATTTTTAACACACATAAACCAAAGAGCTTCCTCCCTCCACCGTACCGAACCCTAACCCACGCCTCAGAATCAGAGAAGTCATCGCACCGCAGCTCTCCATGAAGCCGTAAATCGCACCATCATCGCAAGTCACCAGGAAGCCCCAAATCGCCACTCACCATCGTCGCTGCATTCTTCCCGATATCGTCGCTGCCTCCTTCTTCCCGGCGTCGCTGAGTCTCTCCGCGGCGTCGTTGCTTCTCCCCTCTCCAAGGCTTCACTGCTTCTCCACGGCGTCCTTGCTTCTCTCCTGTTCTGTTTCTACGTCGCTATTTCTGCTTTATTATCTTGGCTGATTGTAGATTGTGTTTTGCTGCTGCTGCTGCTTCGCTACATTGCCGGTTGTGGTTTGTCATCTGTGGTAAGTGGTCTTCATCTCTGATTTATGTTGCTTAGTTAGGGTTTGATTGGCTATTGGGTGTTTTTGTTGGCTGTGGAAAGTGGTGATGTTTGTGAACATGAGCAAGATGAGTATTGAATGTTGACTGAGTTTCTGTTCTGGTTTGAATTTGGACTGCAAACTTGTGAAATGAAGCTAGGGCTTAGGTCAGTCTGTTATTTAAGGTAGCAAAACTTTTATTATCTATGAGTAGTGTGTTCGGTGGCATTATGGTTCTATTTCTCTGCTTTCTTTGAGGTGTTCTATGGTGGATGCCCAATAACTCTTTATTGAGGATTATAGAGTAATTTCTATATCGCTGTTTCTCAATTGTTTATTTTTTATTTTATTTATCTACTTTGTTTATTTTAGCCTTATTTTATAATGTTATTATTTCAGTGAGTTGTGGACTGCTTTTCATATTGGTTGGTTTCATCTGGGATAACAGAGGAATTTCATGCTTATTCCAACTATTTGACTTAGAGATCAGCATAAATTATGCTCTTCTTCCTACATGCCTCAATTAATCAGGAGAAATATTTGTTATTTTAAATATTTGATGGAATAGATAATTTTTTTTCATTTGAATTAGTTTAATGAGAATAAAATTTATCATTTTATTCTTTGAACTACCCTGATAATTGCTTGCTAGTTGCTACTTGCTATCCATAAGTGCACTACCATGTAAACCAATTGCCACTCTTGTAAAAAAAGTTACAAAACTCCTTTCTTTTTTATTTTGGTCATGGGTTCTATTCTGAAACTTCATCAGAACTAAATTTTATATAAAAGACCTTCAATTGACAAACTTAAATATACTTTATTAAAAGTCCTTTAGTTTAAAAGTGGGCTAAATTATATTAACAAAATAATTTTTTGGACCTCAATTATAGAAGGCATTTAAGAAGAGTTTCAATTGAAATACTTTTTGGTACAGTGCTATTCTAATTTTGATTTGGCAATTTGTTATCTCAAAATGCTGTTCTCATTTAAAGAAAAGTTATCCATTATTTGGTCTTTGTCAGTTTACACTTAGTTAGAACAGTTTATTTAAAGTTTCAAAAAATGCATTTATATATCATTCATTGCATCTCTGAGTAATTTATTTATATACTTCGTTCACTTTGAATGGTTTGTTGCTTATTTTGAGAAATCAATTTATTTCAAGCATGAAAGTGATAGTAACGTTAGTATTACAGTTATGGTTATGAATTGCTTATATTTTTATTCTTTGTTGCTGTTGTAGTTTGTCTCTTTAAAATAAAAAAAAGGGTTGTCATCTGTGGGTTGTCTCTTTGCTGCTGTTGCTTCACTGCATCGGCTGTTTGTGGGTTGTCATCTGTGGTAAGTGTTCTTCTCTGAGTTTCTGTTGTTTAGTTAGGGCTTTGGCTGTTGGGTATTTTTGTTAGATTTAAGAAGAAGAAAGGAAAGTGGTGATGTTTGTGCATTGTTCAAAAATTGTTTTGAGGCTTTATTTAGCTAATAAGATAGAAAAGGAAATTTGTATTTGGCCGTTTGTGCATTGTTCAAATTCAAAAAATGTTTGTGCATTGTTCCTTAATTTGAGTTCTAATTAGCAAAACTCGTCATTGTTCATTCTCAATTTTTTTTTCCTGTTTACTTTTTTTTAGTTTAATTAGTTTGTTCAATTTTTGTTAAATTAGTCAGTTTAGTTATGCATGCTTAGTGGATTATAGGTGGTTAGGAAGTTTTATCTGAATTGTAGTGGATTTAGGTTGAACTTTTTGGTTGCTGCTGATGCCTTTTATGAATGGTTTTATGAGCTGCTTTATCCTTGTTAACGGCTGATTTCATGCCTTGTTATGATTAAGCAATGATGATGATGGCCTTATTCTGAGCTGTTTTATTAGTGCTGATTTGGTTTTAATGAGTTTATATGGGTTGATTTTGCTGTTTAGTGCTGCTTTATCCTTGTTAATGACTGATTTCATGCCTTGTTTTGATTGAGCAATGATGATGGCCTTATTTTGAGCTGTTTTATTAGTGATGATTTGGTTTTAGTGAGTTTATATGGGTTGATTTTGCTGTTTAGTGCTGCTTTATCCTTGTTAATGGCTGATTTCATGCCTTGTTTTGATTGAGCAATGATGATGATAGCCTTATTCTGAGCTGTTTTATTAGTGCTGATTTGGTTTTAGTGAGTTCATATGGGTTGATTTTGCTGTTTAGTGCTGCTTTATCCTTGTTAATGGCTGATTTCATGCCTTGTTTTGATTGAGCAATGATGATGATGATGGCCTTATTGTGAGCTATTTTATTAGTGCTGATTTGGTTTTAGTGAGTTCATATGGGTTGATTTTACTGTTTAGTGCTGCTTTATCCTTGTTAATGACTGATTTCATGCCTTGTTTTGATTGAGCAATGATGATGGCCTTATTTTGAGCTGTTTTATTAGTGATGATTTGGTTTTAGTGAGTTCATATGGGTTGATTTTGCTGTTTAGTGCTGCTTTATCCTTGTTAATGGCTGATTTTATGCCTTGTTTTGATTGAGCAATGATGATGATGGCCTTATTCTGAGCTGTTTTATTAATGCTGATTTGGTTTTAGTGAGTTCATATGGGTTGATTTTGCTGTTTAGTGCTGCTTTATCCTTGTTAATGGCTGATTTCATGCCTTGTTTTGATTGAGCAATGATGATGGTGGCCTTATTCTGCGCTGTTTTATTAGTGCTTATTTGGTTTTAGTGAGTTCATATGGGTTGATTTTGCTGTTTAGTGCTGCTTTATCCTTGTTAATGGCTGATTTCATGCCCTATTTTTATTGAGCAATGATGATGATGGCCTTATTCTGAGCTATTTTATAAGTGCTGATTTGGTTTTAGTGAGTTCATATGGGTTGATTTTGCTGTTTAGTGATGCTTTATCCTTGTTAATGGCTGATTTCATGCCTTGTTTTTATTGAACAATGATTATGATGGCCTTATTCTGAGCTGTTTTATAAGTGCTGATTTGGTTTTAGTGAGTTCATATGGGTTGATTTTGCTGTTTAGTGCTGCTTTATCCTTGTTAATGGCTGATTTCATGCCTTGTTTTGATTGAGCAATGATGATGATGGGCTTATTCAGGAGTGGACCTTGAGATGTTAGCTGCTCAACTAGGAAGCACTTTAGGCAATCCGAACAATGATGCGCATGAGGAGGTATTATTTATTGTTAAAGTTTCTATGTTGTTATCATATCTTAAATAATGGTTGATTATGTTGATGTTGATTCAATTGTTTTGTGTATCTAAATAGAAGAATGTTATGATATATATGTTTCTCCTCTCTCTCTCAAACATTTTTAGTAGATATTATTAGTATTAAAGATGTGTAGTTTTATATTTGATTTTTTTTCTTTTTTTACAAGAAAACTATGTTGAAGGAAAAATCGAACCTGATAAAGGTCAAATTTTTAAGAGCAAGTGTTACAGAGTAAAAGTCATGAACTTATGGATCGGACATGATGATAAATCTATTTGCTACTTAGCTATTTCAACTCTTCTTTGTTATATTTTTTGCAACATTAGATGATATAGTTCGAGGTTGTCATGATAGTATTGTGGTATTTTGAATGTGATTGTGGATCTTACAACAATCTTTGTAAGTCAAATTTGATGAAAAATATTCAATTATTTTTCTTTAGTGACTTTATTCAAATAGTTTAGATTATTTATTGACTCTAAATAATTAAAAAAATGAAATTAATTTCATTCACGAGAAAACTACTATTGTAAATAAAGAATTATATATTACAAAAAACCGTTGTCAAAAGTTACAAAGGACAACGGTGTTAAAACCGTTGCTAAAAAACAACATCAACGGTAACGCTTTAAAACCATTGTCTTAGATGACTATAAAATGGCAATGATTTTAAAACCGTTGCCAAAAAAACTAATGGTAACGCTTTTAAACCGTTGTCTTAGATGATTATAAAATGGCAATGGTTTTAAAACCGTTGCCAAAAAAACCAATGGTAACGGTTTTAAACCGTTGTCTTAGACAACTATAAATTGGCAACAATACAAAAACCGTTACCAAAAAACAAAACCAACGGTAATGCTTTAAAACCGTTGCTGTTGTGGATAACAAAACTACAACAGTTTAAAACCGTTGCTTCTCGAGTAACGGTTTGAAACCGTTGTTTAAAATTTGTGTTCAAAACCGTTGCCTATACCAGTAACTTTGGCAACGGTTTTTTGGTTACCGTTGCCTTAGGTCAAAAACCGTTGCCTTTGAGCATTAGCAACGGCCGCATATACCACAGGTCAAAAACCGTTGCCAAAGCGTTGCCTAAAGTTTAGGGAACGGTTTTTCAATATACGGCAACGGTTTTTGACCGTTGCGAAAAGCCTTGTTTGTTGTAGTGATGTTGGTGGATCATCGTTGTCAATGGCTACCATCCGTCCTCTCAGTGAAAATGGTCCATGTGCGCTGTCACCGCACGGCTAATCATCTATCGGTTCTCACTCATGCTGGAATAGGATTCATTGGTCCTTTTGCTTCTGTCACTATGCCCAACCATTGTGAGTTTGAAGCTCGTCACAGTCATTCAATCCCTGAATCCTACTCGGAATACCACAGACAAGGTTTAGACTTTCCAGATTCTCAAGAATGCTGCCAATGGATTCTAGCTTATACCACGAAGATTCTGATTAAGAAATCCAAGAGATATTCATTCAATCGAAGGTAGAACAGAGGTGGTTGTTAGGCACGAGTTCATAGGTTGAGAATGGTGATGAGTGTCACGAATCATCACATCCATCATATTGAAGTGCGAATGAACATCTTAGATAGAAACAAGCGTGTTTGAATAGAAAATATAAATAATTGCATTAATTTATTAAGACACAGCAGAGCTCCTCACCCCCAACAATGGAGTTTAGAGACTCATGTCGTCAAAGAGTACAAAGTTCAGATCTAAAATGTCATGAGATACAAAATAAATCTCTAAAACTTGTTTCAATACTAAACTAGTAACCTAGGTTTACAGAAAATGAGTAAAGTAAGATAGATGGTGCAGAAATCCACTTCCGGGGCCCACATGGTGTGTGCTGGGGCTGAGACTTAAGCTTTACACGTGCCTAGGCTGTTTTTGGAGTTAAACGCCAGGTTGTAACCTGTTTCTGGCGTTTAACTCCAATTTGTAACCTGTTCCTGGCGTTTAACGCCAGAATGCAACATGGAACTGGCGTTGAACGCTAGTTTACGTCGTCTATCCTTGAGAAAAGTATGAACTATTATATATTGCTGGAAAGCCCTGGATGTCTACTTTCCAACACAATTGAGAGCGTGCCAATTGGACTTTTGTAGCTCCAGAAAATCCATTCCGTGTGCAGGGAGGTTAGAATCCAACAGCATCAGCAGTCCTTTTTCAGCCTAAATCAGATTTTTGCTCAGCTCTCAGCCAGAAAATACCTGAAATTACATAAAAATACACAAACTCATAGTAAACTCTAGAAATATGAATTTTGCCTTGAAACTAATAAAAATATACTAAAAAATAACTAAAACATACTAAAAACTACATGAAGTTAACCCCAAAAAGCGTATAAAATATCCGCTCATCAAGTGACAACCAAAACTTTTGTACAAAAGGATTCTCTGTTGGTTTAGAAACTATTCTTACAACGAGAATTTATTTGTTAAATTCTTTACTAGCAAAAAATTCGTTCGTTCACAGAGCTAGAGGACATTTTTAAAGATGATCAGCCTGATCTAGAGAAATCAGAGAAAATAGAAGAACATCTGAAAACTCCTCAAGAAAAGGAGAAGCCTCCTAAACTCGAGCTCAATCCACTACCACCATCCTTGAAATATGCATTTTTAGGTGAAGATGACACTTTTCCGGTAATCATAAGCTCTACTTTAGGGCCACGGGAAGAGAAAACACTAATTCAGGTGCTAAGGACACACAAGACAGCTCTTAGATGGTCCATCAGTGATTTTAAGGGCATTAGCCCAGCCAGATGCATGCACAAGATCTAATTGGAGGATGATGCTAAGCCAGTGGTTCAACCACAGAGGCGGCTGAATCCAGTCATGAAGGAGGTGGTGCAAAAAGAGGTCACTAAGTTACTAGAGGCTGAGATTATTTATCCTATTTCTGATAGCCCCTGGGTGAGCCCTGTCCAAGTTATCCCCAAGAAGGGAGGCATGATAGTGGTTCATAATGAAAAGAATGAACTGGTTCCTACAAGAACAGTTACAGGGTGGCGTATGTGTATTGACTATAGAAGACTCAATACAGCCACCAGAAAGGATCATTTTCCTTTACCATTCGTAGACCATATGCTAGAGAGACTAGCAGGTCATGAATTCTACTGCTTTTTGGATGGCTATTCAGGTTACAACCAAATTGTAGTAGATCCTCAAGACCAAGAAAAAACAGCATTCACATGTCCTTCTGGAGTATTTGCCTACAAAAGGATGCCATTTGGTCTGTGCAATGCACTTGCAACCTTTCAGAGGTGCATGCTCTCCATCTTCTCTGATATGGTAGAGAAATTTCTAAAAGTCTTCATGGATGACTTCTCAATATTTGGAGACTCATTCAGCTCATGTCTTAACCATCTAGCACTTATTCTGAAAAGGTGCCAAGAGACTAACCTGGTTTTAAACTGCGAAAAATGTCACTTTATGGTGACTGAAGGAATTGTCCTTGGGCACAAAATTTCAAACAAAGGAATAGAGGTGGATCAAGCTAAGGTAGAGGTAATTGAAAAATTACCACCACCTACCAATGTTAAGGCAATCAGAAGATTTCTGGGGCATGCAGGATTCTATAGGAGGTTTATAAAGGATTTTTCAAAAATTATAAAACCTTTGAGCAATCTGCTAGCTGCTGACACACCATTTGTATTTGACACAGAGTGCCTGCAGGCGTTTGAAACTCTAAAGGCTAAGCTGGTCACAGCACCAGTCATTTATGCGCCAGACTGGACATTACCATTCGAACTAATGTGTGATGCCAGTGACCATGCCATTGGTGCAGTATTGGGACAGTGGCATAACAAGCTTCTGCACGTCATTTATTATGCTAGCCGTGTTTTGAATGATGCACAGAAGAATTACCCAACCACAGAAAAGGAGTTGCTTGCAGTGGTTTATGCCATTGACAAGTTCAGATCTTATTTAGTGGGATCAAAAGTGATTGTGTACACTGACCATGCTGCTCTAAAATATCTCCTCACAAAGCAGGATATAAAACCCAGACTCATAAGATGGGTGTTGCTTCTGCAAGAGTTTGATATAGAGATAAGACACAGAAAAGGGATAGAGAACCAAGTAGCAAATCACCTGTCCTGGATAGAACCAGTAGTAGGAGCGTCCCTCCTTCCTACTGAGATCTCTAAAACCTTTCCAGATGAGCAACTCTTTGCCATTCAGGAAGTACCAAGGTTTGTAGACATTGCAAACTATAAAGCTGTGAGATTCATACCCAAAGAGTACAGTAAGCAACAAACAAAAAAATTGGTTTCTGATGCAAAATACTACTTGTGGGATGAACCATATCTCTTTAAGAGGTGTGCAGACGGAGTAATCCGTAGATGTGTACCTAGAGAAGAGGCACAGAAGATCCTATGGCATTGCCATGGATCACAATATGGAGGACATTTCGGAGGTGAGCGAATAGCCACAAAAGTTCTCCAATGTGGTTTCTACTGGCCTACTCTCTATAGAGACTCCCGAGAGTTTCTATGTAACTGTGACAGTTGCCAGAGAGCTGGTAATCTGCCTCACGATTATGCCATGCCTCAGCAAGGGATCTTAGAGATTGAGTTGTTTGATGTATGGGGCATTGACTTCATGGGGCCATTCCCACCATCATATTCAAACACTTATATTCTGGTGGCAGTAGACTATGTATCTAAATGGGTAGAGGCAATTGCAACACCCACTAATGATACTAAGACAGTGATGAAATTCCTCCAAAAGTATATCTTCAGTAGGTTCGGTGTCCCTAGGATACTGATCAATGATAGAGGCACTCATTTCTGCAATAAAAAGCTTGACTCTACTCTGGTCCGATATGGAATTACCGTAAAGTGGCAACTCCATATCATCCACAGACAAATGGGCAGGTTGAAGTCTCAAATAGAGAACCAAAATGGATCCTGGAACGAACAGTAAGTACCCGTAGAAAGGATTGGGCAAAAAGTCTGGATGATGCTCTGTGGGCATACAGAATCGCATTCAAGACTCCTATAGGGACCTCTCCATACCAGCTTGTGTATGGAAAAGCCTGTCATCTGTCAGTGGAATTGGAACACAAGGCCTACTGGGCAACCAGGTTCCTAAACCTTGATGTTAAGGTAGCTGGATAGAAAAGACTACTCTAGTTGAATGAGCTAGAGGAGTTTAGACTCAATGCTTTCAAAAATGCTAAAATTTATAAAGAGAAAGCAAAAAGATGGCATGACAAAAGGCTGTCATCTAGAGTCTTTGAGCCAGGACAGAAGGTCTTGTGGTGCGCAGAAATCATGACGGTTCCATTCCTTGGTAACGGCGCTGAGAACTTTAGACGCATGTTCATGATCTTAATTCTTTGTCACAACTTCGCACAACTGACCAGCAAGTGCACTGGGTTGTCCAAGTAATACACCTTACGTGAGTAAGGGTCGATCCCACGGAGATTGTCGGCTTGAAGCAAGCTATGGTCACCTTGTAAATCTCAGTCAGGCGGATTTAAATGGATATAGAGTTTTAATAATTAAATGATAAATAAAACATAAACTAGGATCGAGATACTTATATAATTTATTAGTGAGAATTTCAGATAAGCGTATAGAGATGCTTTCGTTCCTCTGAACCTCTGCTTTCCTGCTGTATTCATCCAACCATTCCTACTCCTTTCCATGGCAAGCTTTATGTAGGGCATCACCGTTGTCAATGGCTACATCCCATCCTCTCTGTGAAAATGCTCCAATGCGCTGTCACTGCATGGCTAATCATCTGTCGGTTCTCGATCATACTGGAA
Organism: Arachis ipaensis; assembly: GCF_000816755.2. Lineage (NCBI taxonomy): Eukaryota > Viridiplantae > Streptophyta > Magnoliopsida > Fabales > Fabaceae > Arachis > Arachis ipaensis. Next base: position 90,349,431 of record NC_029792.2, on the reverse strand, counting down.
TAGGATTTACTATCCTTTTGCGTCTGTCACTACGCCCAGCACTTGCGAGTTTGAAGCTCGTCACAGCCATCCCTTCCCAGATCCTACTCAGAATACCACAGACAAGGTTTAGACTTTCCGGATCTCAAGAATGGCAATCCATGGGTTCTAACTTATACCACGAAGATTCTAATATCTCAAACTCGGTCCCCTATATTAGATATTGATGCACGGAAACTTGTCTCTCAACAAATCTCCCTCGGCAAGTATATCGAATTGTCGTCAAGTAAAAACTCACAATAGAGTGAGGTCGAATCCCACAAGGATTGATTGGTCAAGCAACTTTAATTGGAAGAATGTTCTAGTTGAGCTAAGCAGAAATTGGGTTGAGAATTGCAAGAAATTTAATGGCGGGAAAGTAAATTACAGAAAATAAATGATGCAAGGTAAATTGCAGAATCTTAAATGGGAATGGGGAGTTTAGCATGAAAGTAAATAGCAGAAAGTAAAGAGAATGGGTAAGATCAGAAATGGGTAGTTCATTGGGCTTAGGAGATGTTGCATTCTCCGGATCAAGTTCATTTTCATCTCTTCCTCAATCAATGCATTCATTGATCTCCTTGGCAATCTTAAGTGATTGAATTCCAATTCCTTAGTAATTCAATCTCTCAAATCAGATCAATAGCCAATTCCTTGGTCTAATTGCTCATGAGAAAAGATGAAGTGTGGTCACTGATTATACCACATGTATTTCCAAATCAAAGTATTGGGAGAATTATATATCACCATATCCGCCCAAACCCCAATTTGGTCCAACATGAGAAAGCAATTCTAGCATGATCTCTTCATTCCTCTTCCAAGGTTCAGAAGAGATCCAAGTATGAATAGCTTCTTTTCCAAGATAACTACTCAATTGGATGAAGATTGAAAGCTTTCTAGTAAAATCAAGAGAAAAGAGAGAAGAAGGATAATGAAAACTATTATTGATCCATCAAATTACAACAGAGCTCCCTAACCCAATGAAAGGGTTTAGTTGTTCATAGCTCTGGGAAATGAAAGCAAAGATGCAGAGTACATTATGAAAAGTAAAACTAGAAGTGCAGAGAGAGTAAAATATTACAGAGGCTAATTCTAATAATGACCAAAAGCTCCTTTCTAATTCAAAACTACCCCTATATATACTACTCTTTCTGATCTTCTAGTTGGTTCTTCAAGTCTTGGATATGGGCCTTTGGATCTTGAGTTTGAAGCAGTTATGCTCTTCAGTGGGCTTAGCTTTACTTGCAGAGAGAAAGTGTGAAGCAGGCAGGGACTTTAGCTTAGGACGTTAGTGGCGTTAACGTTAAGTGAAAGTGTGGGTTCGAGAACGTTAGTGACAATCACCTTTTTCACTAACGTTCCTAACCCAAGGATGATCTACGTTAACTTCAACATTAGTGGCACCAACGTGACCACTAACATTGCCTCTTGGTCCTTTGCACACGTTATTGGGACTTACCTTTTCCAATAACGTTGAGAGTCCTCCCTTCCCCCTACGTTAGAGTTCACGTTAGTGTGGCTAACGTGACCTTTAACGTAGGCTTGCCAAATCTTCGAAAACGTTAGTGACACTTACCTTTGTCACTAACGTTCCAAACACCCCTACTTCCCATGTTAGAGTTCACGTTAACAAGGTTAACATGGCTTCTAACGTGGTAGTGATAGCCATCTCCAACGTTAGTGACAAAGGTGAGTGTCACTAACGTTGGCTCATCATTCTTTCCTCCACGTTAGCTTCCACGTTAACTAAGTTAACGTGGGAGTTAACGTTGCTCATAGTGGCTCATTCCAATGTTAGTGACAAAGGTGGGTGTCACTAACGTTGGCGATTCTTTGCTCCCTCCATGTTAGAGTCCACGTTAACTGAGTTAACGTGGCAACTAACGTGGCTCAAAGTGACTTAGTCCAACGTTAGTGACAAAGGTGAGTGTCACAAACGTTGGCCATTCTTTTGCTTCCCCACGTTAGAGTCCACGTTAACTGAGTTAACGTGGCTCTCAACGTGGCCAATATGAGCTTGGTCCAACGTTAGTGACAAAGGTGAGTGTCACTAACGTTGGCTTCATTTTCCTCTTCCACGTTAGAGTTCACGTTAACTTAGTTAACGTGACTCTTAACGTGGGCTATGATGGCTTTGAGGACGTTATTGGCGATTACTTTTCTCATTAACGTTGCAAGCTAGCTCCCTTTCCACGTTAGTGGTCACGTTAGTTAGACTAACGTGGCTGTTAACGTGGTTCTTCCTTGCTTCCTTTGTCCTGAAATCAAGCAGTAGAGTGCATCAAAGTTCTAATCCAAGTCATGAGACATGCATCATCCAATTTGTCATTTAATTCATGCATAATTCTCATGAAATCATGTAAAGTGCACAATGTTTGCTTAAATCAAGATGTAAGTGAAATTCTACCCAAAACTTGCTTATTTCCTAAGAAATTGCATGAAACTACCCTAAAATAGTAAAGAAAAGGTCAGTGAAATTGGCCAAAATGCCCTGGCATCAGATATCTAAGAGATATTCATTCTAGCTTGTTTGCATGTAGAACGGAAGTGTTTGTCAGGCACGCGTTCATAAGTGAGAATGATGATGAACGTCACATAATCATCACATTCATCATGTTCTTGGGTGAGAATGGATATCTTAGAATAGGAATAAGCTTGAATTGAATAGAAAAATAGTAGTACTTTGTATTAATTCATGAGGAACAGCAGAGCTCCACACCTTAATCTATGGTGTGTAGAAACTCTACCGTTGAAAATACATAAGTGATAATGGTCCAGGCATGGCTGAATGGCCAGCCCCCATGAAAGTCTAAGATAGCATAAAAACTAATCAAAGATCTAATCCGAAAATGTAAATACAATAGTAAAAAGTCCTATTTATACTAAACTAGTTATTAGGGTTTACAGAAATGAGTAAATGATGCAGAAATCCACTTCTGGGGCCCACTTAGTGTGTGCTTGGGCTGAGCATTGAGATTTACACGTGTAGAGGCTTCTCTTGGAGTTGAACGCCAGTTTGTAACCTGTTTCTGGCGTTTAACTCCACTTTGCAACCTATTTCTGGCGTTTAACTCCAGAATGCAGCATGGAACTGGCGTTGAACGCTAGTTTGCATCGTCTAAACTCGGGCAAAGTATGGACTATTATATATTGCTGGAAAGCCCTGGATGTCTACTTTCCAACACAATTGAGAGCGCGCCATTTAGAGGGCGGAAGCTCCAGAAAATCCACTTTGAGTGCAGGGAGGTCAGAATCCAACAGCATCTGTAGTCCTTCTTCAACCTCTGAATCTGATTTTTGCTCAGGTCCTTCAATTTCAGCCATAAAATATCTGAAATCACAGAAAAACACACAAACTCATAGTAAAGTCCAGAAATGTGAATTTTAAGTAAAAACTAATAAAAATATACCAAAAACTAACTAAATTATACTAAAAACTATGTAAAAACAATGCTAAAAAGCGTATAAATTATCCGCTCATCACAACACCAAACTTAAATTGTTGCTTGTCCCCAAGCAACTGAAAATCAAATAGGATAAAAAGAAGAGAATATACTATAAATTCCAAAATATCAATGAAACTTAGCTCCAATTTTTGCTTTGGACCTTGACTTTAACCGCTCAGTCTCAAGTTTTCACTTGACACCTTCACGCCACAAGCACATGGTTAGGAACAGCTTGGTTTAGCCACTTAGGCCAGGATTTTATTCCTTTAGGCCCTCCTATCCACTGATGCTCAAAGCCTTGGATCCTTTTTATTTACCCTTGCCTTTTGGTTTTAAGGGCTATTGGCTTTTTTCTCTTGCCTTTTGGTTTAAAGAGCTTTTGGCTTTTTTCTGCTTGCTTTTTCTTTTTCTTTTTCTCTTTTTTTTTGCCATTTTTCTTTTCTCTTTTTTTTTTCTGCAAGCTTTTGTATTCACTGCTTTTTCTTGCTTCAAGAATCATTTTTATGATTTTTCAGATTATCAAATAACATGTCTCCTTTTTCATCATTCTTTCAAGAGCCAACATATTTAACATTCATAAACAACAACTTCAAAAGACATATGCACTGTTCAAGCATTCATTCAGAAAACAAAAAGTGTTGCCACCACATCAAAATAATTAAACTAGTTTCAAGGATGAATTCGAAACCATGTACTTCTTGTTCTTCTGTAATTAAAACATTTTTTATTCAAGAGAGGTGATGGATTCATATTCATAACTTTAAGGCATAGACACTTAGACACTAATGATCATGTAATAAGACACAAATATAAATAAACATAAAGTTCAAAAATCGAAAAACAGGAAAATAAATAAACAAGGAGATAAAGGAATGAGTCCACCTTAGTGAGGGTGGCGTCTTCCTCTTCTTGAAGAACCAATGGTGCTCTTGAGCTCCTCTATGTCTCTTCCTTGTCTTTCTTGCTCCTCTCTCATACCTCTTTGATCATCTCTAATTTCATGGAGGATGATAGAATGCTCTTGGTGCTCCACCCTTAGTTGTCCCATGTTGGAACTTAATTCTCCTAGCGAGGTGTTGATTTGCTCCCAATAATTCTGTGGAGGAAAGTGCATCCCTTGAGGCATCTCAGGGATTTCATGGTGAGGAATCTCCTCATGCTCATGTTGAGGTCCATGATCTCTTGTTTGCTCCATCTTTTTCTTAGTGATGGGCTTATCCTCTTCAATGAGGATGTCTCCCTCTATGTCAATTCCAGCCGAATTGCAGAGGTGACAGATGAGGTGAGGAAAGGCTAACCTTGCCAAAGTTGAGGACTTGTCAGCCACCTTGTAGAGTTCTTGAGGTATAATCTCATGAACTTCCACCTCCTCTCCAATCATGATACTATGGATCATGATGGCTCGGTCTATAGTAACTTCAGACTGGTTGCTAGTAGGAATGATTGAGCGTTGAATGAACTCTAACCATCCCCTAGCCACTGGTTTGAGGTCATGCCTTCTTAGTTGAACCGGCTTGCCTCTTGAGTCAATTTTCCATTGAACTCCTTCCTCACATATGTCTATGAGGACTTGGTCCAACCTTTGACCAAAGTTGACCCTTCTTGTGTAGAGGCGTGCGTTCTCTTCCATCATTGGCAAGTTGAACGCCAGCCTTAAATTTTCCGGACTGAAATCTAAGTATTTCCCCCGAACCATAGTAAGCCAATGCTTTGGATTTGGGTTCACACTTTGATCATGGTTCCTAGTGATCCATGCGTTTGCATAGAACTCTTGAACCATTAGGATCCCGACTTGTTGAATGGGATTGGTGAGAACTTCCCAACCTCTTCTTTGGATCTCAAGTCGGATCTCCGAATACTCATTCTTTTTGAGCTTGAAAGGAACCTCAGGGATCACTTTCTTCTTGGCCATAACTTCATAGAAGTGGTCTTGATGGACCTTTGAGATGAATCTCTCCATCTCCCATGACTCAGAGGTAGAAGCAATTGCCTTCCCTTTCCTCTTTCTAGAAGTTTCTCTGGCCTTAGGTGCCATTAATGGTTATGAAAAAACAAAAAGCTATGCTTTTTACCACACCAAACTTAAAATATTTGCTCGTCCCCGAGTAAAAGAAGAAAGAAAAATAGTAGAAGAAGAAGAAAATTGAGGAGATGGAGGGTGAGGTGTTTTCGGCCAAGGGTGAATTTAGGGTTGTGTTGTGTGAAAATGAAGAAGGAATGAGGGGTTTATATAGGAGTGGGGGGAGGGTGAAGTTTTGGCCATTAGGGTTGGGTTTGGGAGGGAAATTAGTTTGAATTTGAAGGTAGGTGGGGTTTTTGGGGAAGAGAGGATGTATGTGAGTGGTGAAGAGGTGATGGGGAGGAGTGATTGAGTTGATTGGTGAAGGGTATTTGGGGAAGAGAGTCATAAAAAGGTGTGAAGAGGAGAGAAGAAGGGTAGGTGGGGGTCCTGTGGGGTCCACAGATCCTGAGAGAATCCTGTGGGGTCCACAGATCCTGAGGTGTCAAGGGTTTTTCATCCTTGCACCTTTTAGACGTGTAAAACGCCCTATACATGCAATCCTGGCGTTTAACGCCAGACTGCTGCTTGTTTCTAGCGTTAAACGCCACTTCCATGCTCTGTTCTGGCGTTTAATGCCAGGTAGATGCTGGTTTCTGGCGTTAAACGCCAGCTTGGTGCCTGTTTCTGGCGTTAAACGCCAGACAGATGCTTGTTTCTGGCATTTAAACGCCAGACTGCTCTCCTCCAGGGTGTGCTATTTTTTTCTACTGTTTTTCATTTTGTTTTTGATTTTTCAGTAGTTTTTGTGACTCCACACGATCATCAACCTAATAAAACATGAAATAACAATAGAAAATAAATAAATATAATTAGATAACATTGGGTTGCCTCCCAACAAGCGCTTCTTTAATGTCAATAGCTTGACAGTGAGCTCTCATGAAGCCTCACAGATGTTCAGAGCATTGTTGGAACCTCCTAACACCAAACTTAGAGTTTGAATGTGGGGGTTCAACACCAAACTTAGAGTTTGACTGTGGGGGCTTTGGTTGACTCTGTAGTGAGAGAAGCTTTTCATGCTTCCTCTCCATGGTTACAGAAGGAGATCCTTGAGTTTTAAACACAAGGTTATCCTCATTCAGTTGAAGGATCAATTCTCCTCTGTCCACATCAATCACAGCCCTTGCTGTGGCTAGGAAAGGTCTTCCAAGGATGATGGATTCATCCTCATCCTTCCCAGTATTCAGGATTATGAAATCAGCAGGGATGTAAAGGTCTTCAACCTTTACTAGCACGTCCTCTACTTGTCCATAAGCCTATTTTCTGGACTTGTCTGCCATCTCTAATGAGATTCTGGCAGCTTGCACCTCAAAGATTCCCAGTTTCTCCATTACAGAGAGTGGCATGAGGTTTATCCCTGATCCAAGGTCACATAGAGCCTTCTCAAAGGTCATGGTGACTATGGTACAAGGTATTAAGAACTTTCCAGGATCTTGTTTCTTCTGAGGCAATCTCAGTTGATCCAGATCACTTAGTTCATTGATGAGCAAGGGAGGTTCATCTTTCCAAGTCTCATTACCAAATAATTTGGCATTCAGCTTCATGATTGTACCAAGGTACATGGCAACTTGCTCTTCAGTGACATCTTCATTCTCTTCAGAAGAAGAATACTCATCAAAGCTCATGAATGGCATAAGGAGGTTCAATGGAATCTCTATAGTCTCTAGATGAGCTTCAGATTCCTTTGGTTCCTCTGAGGGAAACTCCTTGTTGATCACTGGACATCCCAGGAGGTCTTCCTCACTGGGATTCACGTCCTCTCCCTCCCTTGTAGGTTCGGCCATGATGGTTAAATCAATGGCCTTGCACTCTCCTTTTGGATTCTCTTCTGTATTGCTTGGGAGAGTACTAAGAGGAGTTTCAGTGACCCTTTTACTCAGCTGGCCCACTTGTGCCTCCAGATTTCTAATGGAAGACCTTGTTTCATTCATGAAACTTAAAGTGGCCTTAGATAGATCAGAGACTATATTTGCTAAGCTAGATGGATCCTACTCAGGACTCTCTGTCTTTTGCTGAGTGGATGATGGAAAAGGCTTGCTATTGCTAAACCTGTTTCTTCCACCATTGTTAAAGCCTTGTTGAGGCTTTTTTTGATCCTTCCATGAGAAATTTGGATGATTTATCCATGAGGGATTATAGGTGTTTCCATAGGGTTCCACCATGTAATTCACTTCTGCTATTGCAGGGTTCTCAGGATCATAAGCTTCTTCTTCAGAAGATGCCTCTTTAGTACTGTTGGTTGATTCCTTCAATCCATTCAGACTCTGAGAGATCATATTGACTTGCTGAGTCAATATTTTATTCTGAGCCAATATGGCGTTCAGAGTATCAATTTTAAGAACTCCCTTCCTTTGAGGCGTCCCATTACTTACAAGATTCCTCTCAGAAGTGTACATGAACTGGTTATTAACAACCATGTCAATGAGTTCTTGAGCTTCTGCAGGCGTTTTCTTTAGGTGAATTGATCCACCTGCAGAATGGTCCAATGACATTTTAGATAATTCAGACAGACCATCATAGAATATATCCAGGATGGTCCATTCTAAGTGGTTAATTGAAAAAGATTTGAAAATCAAATTTGAAAAGATAAGAAGTTAGAAAAGATTTTGAAATTGATTTTGAAAAAGATGTGATTGAAATTTATTTTGAAAAATATTTGAAAAAAAAATTTAAAAAGATTTGATTTTGAAAATTAAAGTTGATTACTTGACTAACAAGAAACTAAAAGATATGATTTTAAAATTTAAAGATTGAACCTTTCTTAATAGGCAATTAACAATTTAATATTTTTGAATCAATCACATTAATTGTTAGTATTAAATTCGAAAATATGAAATAGAAATAAGAAAAAGATTTTTTTGAAAATCATTTTGAAATTTTCGAAAATTATGAAAGAAAAATGAAAAAGATTTGATTTTTTGAAAAAGATAGAGTTTTTAAAATGAAAATTTGATTTGACTCATAAGAAACAACTAATTTTGGAAAATTTTTGAAAAAGTCAACCCAAATTTTCAAAATTTTATGATAGAATAAGGGAAAGATATTTTTTTGATTTTTTGAATTTTAACAAGGAAAGAGAAAAACATCAAAAAGATTCAATGCATGAAAATTTTGGATCAAAACATGTGATGCATGCAAGAACACTATGAATGTCAAGATGAATACCAAGAACACTTTGAATGTCAAGACGAACACCAAGAACTTATTTTTGAAAAATTTTCAAGAAAAGAAAACATGCAAGACACCAAACTTAAAAATTTTTATTCTTTAGACATTAATGTTTCAAGAATGCATATGAAAAACAAGAAAAGACACAAAACAAGAAAATATGAAGATCAAACAAGAAGACTGACCAAGAACAACTTGAACATCATGAAGAATGCAATGCATGAAATTTTCGAAAATAATTTTTTTAGAAAATTAAAAAGATGCAATTGACACCAAACTTAAAAATTAACTCTAGACTCAAACAAAAAACACAAAAAATATTTTTGATTTTATGATTTTATAATTTTTTTTATTTTTTTTTTCGAAAATTAATTGGGAAAAACGAAAAAGAAGAAAATATTTTTTTGTATTTTTCGAAAATAAGAAATAAAAAGCTTAAAATTAAAATAAAATTACCTAATCTGAGCAACAAGATGAACCATCAGTTGTCCAAACTCGAACAATCCCCGGCAACGTGATGAGATATTTTGGTGAGAAACATAAATCTCTCCCAAAACATACAAATCCAACCGGCAAGTGTACCGGGTCGTATCAAGTAATAAAACCTCACGGGAGTGAGGTCGATCCCACAGGGATTGAAGGATTGAGCAATTTTAGTTTAGTGGTTGATTTAGTCAAGCGAATCAAGATTTGGTTGATGGTTTTGTGACTTGCAGAAATAAATTGCATTGAAGTAAAGAGAACGAGAAATAAATGGCTGAAACTTAAAGAACAAGAAATTAAATGACAGAAACTTAGAGTGCAAGAAATGTAAATTGCGGAATCTTAAAGTCTAATCCAAGCAGATCCTAGTACAAAGACATCACAGGCATATATTTTAAGGTTCAAGCTATTGGTGTCCAGCTTTATTTCTTTTTGTTTTTCTTTTGTTTTGCCACTTTTTGGTTATCTTTGTTCTTTCCTTCTTTTTGTTCTTCTTTCTAACCAAGGAATTTAATTCAATTGAGATTCATAGACAGTAGGCCACTCTTTACTTAGAAGGAGGTATCCTAGCTCTTTATTCACTAAAAGTGAGCTATTATACAATCACACACATACCACCACTTACTTTTATTCTACTTCTAACTAACAGAGACTATTTTACTTCACATTCAAACTGTTCTTTTATTGAATTAAAAGATGCAGGGGACAACACATGCTTCTTGTTAAGTGAGAATGAACACACAAGCAAACACAAAAACTAGCCTACTTATTTTGAAAGAAACAAACACAATGCAAAGACTTTTAATTAAAGAGGACTACTTAGAAATGCAAAGACAACTTAGAACAGATAGAATGCATGCTTTTTTTCTTTGAATAAGGAGCAAGTCCACCTTTCATTTGTCATGCCTCTTCTTTCTCCTTTCATACACTTGGCTGCTAGTGTTCCCACCATCCTTGTTTGGTGCCTGTTGATCTTGCCAAAAGCCAGTATTATTCATAGCCTCCTCCACTCTATCTTCAAGTCTCATAGCCCTGTTCACTTCTACCTCACTTCTCATTTTGAAGAATTCATCAAAAGTTGGGAACACCGGATCCATGTTGTGCAAATGTTCTCCAATATAGTTCAGTTTGATTTGGCTATTGACATTGTAATCGGCTTGCACTTCATGTTCATCAAAGCGGACTGACTTTAGTTTCAAGACTTTTTTGATTGCATCCGGGCTAAAGTCTACTTCCACCCCACGCACATAGCTCTTGTATGTTGGGGGTTCACGCATGTCAATCCTTGGGACATTTGCATAGAACTCTCTTATGATATTGGTATTAATTCGGGTGGCTGGTGATATAAGTTCCTCCCATCTCCTCTTCCGGATTTTGTTCTTCATTTCTTGACATCCATCATCCGGCAACATGAATGGAATTTCAGGATAGATTTTTTTCTCGTTCATCCATTGAATTTGCATTTGATGAGACCAAGACTTGAACCTCCATTGGTCATATTCATGTGTTTCTTCCTCCACTATTGGATCTTTTCCTTTTTGTCGTTTGGTTCTTGAGGAGGATGCCATGATCACTTGGTTGGTTGAGAGGGAATGTGAAGAATGTTGGAGAGTTTGATGTGTGTTTGGAGGAAAAAGAGATTAGGACCGAACTTGTTATGACTAGAAATTATGAAGAGAAGTTTAAGTGGTTGGAGTTTAAAGTAGAAGAAAGGTTGCACAAGGCTTGTTATGTTGAGGAGTGATTCGGTCATGTGCATGGCTTGAAGGTGGTATGCTTTCAAATGAGCAATGAAGGGTTGGGATGCAATTAGACTTATGGAGATCAAAGGTATGCATGTAAGGAAGAATGAAGACAAAATTTGCTCCTTCCCTTGCCTTTGCCGTGATCATTCTCAAGGAGGGGCAGATTTCTTCCTTGAAGCATGTGATAGGATTTTGTCCTTATGCCATGGTCTTTAACCTCTTTGTTGAACCTCTGAGGATATGGCAGTGGAGATGTGATGCTTTTTCCTATTTGCTGCTGTCCCTGAGCTACTTCCTTCGGGCTATGTGGCTTGTTGTCCTTCTCTTTAGGTTTCTCAGTGCTTTTGTTTGGCATCACAACTTGCTCCTTATCCTCATCTGCCTTTGTTTGATTCTCATCCTCTGTTGGGTTTTTGATGTTCTTTGCTTGCTTCTTTGTAGAGTCATTGTTGCTTATCAATGTTCTCCCACTCCTCAATTGTATTGCCTTGCATTCCTCCTTGGGATTTGGAATTGTGTCACTGGGCAGTGAGTTTGAAGGTCTCTCAACAGATACTTGCTTGGAGATTTGCCCCATCTGTCGGCTCTTCTTGTACCTGACATACAAGCAGAACATAAGAGCACACAAACCAGTGACACTTTAATCTACTGCTAGAATGAAGTTTTAGTTAACTTAAGCAAAAATTCAAACAGTTAGTGGGTTAATTAAAGAAAAAGTGCTTGATCTAGATTACCACCTCACTTAATCATTGTCAATCTAATCAATCCCCGGCAACGGCGCCAAAAACTTGATGAGATATTTTGGTGAGAAACATAAATCTCTCCCAAAACATACAAATCCAACCGGCAAGTGTACCGGGTCGTATCAAGTAATAAAAACTCACGGGAATGAGGTTGATCCCACAGGGATTGAAGGATTGAGCAATTTTAGTTTAGTGGTTGATTTAGTCAAGCGAATCAAGATTTGGTTGATGGTTTTGTGACTTGCAGAAATAAATTGCATTGAAGTAAAGAGAACGAGAAATAAATGGCTGAAACTTAAAGAACAAGAAATTAAATGACAGAAACTTAGAGTGCAAGAAATGTAAATTGC
>NC_029792.2:90320962-90337165 GCF_000816755.2 Arachis ipaensis | reverse complement strand
TCAAAAATGATCTTCAAGCCTTGAGTTGGGCCTTTGTTCTTGGTGGAATTGGGTTGAAAGAGGCCTTGGTTGATTGCTCTTGAAGTTTGAAGAAGAACCAAAGTGAACCAATTGAACCGGTTTTGAAGTTAGCCATAGTTGGACCTAACGTTTGAGCCAAAGTTAGGGGTCTAACTTTGGCTCCAACTTTTCATAGCAGCAAGCAAAATTCTTCTGGTATGGACGTTGGTGCCAACGTTAGGGGTCTAACTTTGACCCTAACGTTGGCAATGCTTTGTGCTAGTGGCGCCAACGTTAGCCTCCAAGTTAGGGGGCTAACGTTGGCGCAAACGTTGGCCCTTTCCCCTTTGTTATTTATGTGCCAATGTTAGCCTCCAAGTTAGGGGGCTAACGTTGGCTCAAACGTGGGGAGCCCAGGGAGTAATTTTCATGCCTAACGTTAGCCTCCAAGTTAGGGGGCTAACGTTGGGGCTAACTTCATGCCTCCTGGTTCAATTTCACTTATTCCATTGTCCTCTCTTCACTTCTAGCCATTCCTCTTTGCTTCAACCTTTCTCCAAGCTTTCTTCACCTTTCATTAATCAACCAAACTAATCAAAGCTATGCTCAAAATCATGAGATCTTCATTCTTTCATAATATGCAACAAATATAGCACAAAACCTCATGAAATGGCATGAATTCATATGCTAAAATAGGCTAGGATGACTTGTCATCACAACGGCGCCAAAAACTTGGTGCACAGAAATCGTGATGGTTCCATTCCTTGGTAACGGCGCTGAAAACTTTATACGCACGTTCATGATCTTAATTCTTTGTCACAACTTTGCACAACTGACCAGCAAGTGCACTGGGTCGTCCAAGTAATAAACCTTACGTGAGTAAGGGTCGATCCCACGGAGATTGTCGGCTTGAAGCAAGCTATGGTCACCTTGTAAATCTCAGTCAGGTGGATTCAAATGGATATAGAGTTTTAATAATTAAAAGATAAATAAAACATAAACTAGGATAGAGATACTTATGTAATTCATTAGTGAGAATTTCAGATAAGCGTATAGAGATGCTTTCGTTCCTCTAAACCTCTGCTTTCCTGTTGTCTTCATCCAACCATTCCTACTCATTTCCATGGCAAGCTTTATGTAGGGCATCACCGTTGTCAATGGCTACATCCCATCCTCTCTGTAAAAATGTTCCAATGCGCTGTCACTGCATGGCTAATCATCTGTCGGTTTTCGATCATACTGGAATAGGATTTACTATCCTTTTGTGTCTGTCACTATGTCCAGCACTCGCGAGTTTGAAGCTCGTCACAGCCATCCCTTCCCAGATCCTACTCGGAATACCACAGACAAGGTTTAGACTTTTCGGATCTCAAGAATGGTCATCCATGGGTTCTAACTTATACCACAAAGATTCTAATATCTCGGACTCGGTCCCCTGTATTAGATATCTAAGAGATATTCATTCCAGCTTGTTTGCATGTAGAACGGAAGTGTTTGTCAGGCACGCATTCATAAGTGAGAATGATGATGAGCGTCACATAATCATCACATTCATCATGTTCTTAGGTGCGAATGGATATCTTAGAATAGGAATAAGCTTGAATTGAATAGAAAAACAGTAGTACTTTGTATTAATTCATGAGGAACAGCAGAGCTCCACACCTTAATCTATGGTGTGTAGAAACTCTACCATTGAAAATACATAAGTGATAATGGTCCAGGCATGGCTGAATGGCCAGCCCCCATAAAAGTCTAAGATAGCATAAAAACTAATCAAAGATCTGATTCGAAGATGTAAATACAATAGTAAAAAGTCCTATTTATACTAAACTAGTTACTAGGGTTTACAGAAATGAGTAAATGATGCAGAAATCCACTTTTGGGGCCCACTTGATGTGTGCTTGGGCTGAACATTGAGCTTTACACATGTAGAGGCTTCTCTTGGAGTTGAACGCCAGTTTGTAACCTGTTTCTGGCGTTTAACTCCACTTTGCAACCTATTTCTGGCGTTTAACTCGAGAATGGAGCATGGAACTGGCGTTGAACGCCAGTTTGCGTCATCTAAACTCGGGCAAAGTATGGACTATTATATATTGCTGGGAAGCTCTGGATGTCTACTTTCCAACGCAATTGAGAACGCGCCATTTGGAGTTTGTAGCTCCAGAAAATCCACTTTGAGTGCAGGGAGGTCAGAAACCAACAGCATTTGCAGTCCTTCTTCAACCTCTGAATCTGATTTTTGCTCAGGTCCCTCAATTTCAGCCAGAAAATACCTGAAATCACAGAAAAACACACAAACTCATAGTAAAGTCCAGAAATGTGAATTTTAAGTAAAAACTAATAAAAATATACTAAAAACTAACTAAATCATACTAAAAACTATGTAAAAACAATGCCAAAAAGCGTATAAATTATTCGCTCATTATTCTGCTGTTTAACTCTAGGCTCAGATTGTTCCCTAGGAAATCGAAATCTTGGTGGAGGGGACCATATGTGATCACAAATGTGTCACCATATGGATATGTAGAGCTTCGAGATATAGACTCTGATAAAAAGTTCATTGTCAATGGACAGAGAGTCAAACAATATCTTGAAGGCAATGTTGAGCAAGATTGCTCAAAACTGAGACTAAATTAAAAGCTCAGCAAAAGTCCAGCTAAAGACAGTAAAGAAGCACTTACTGGGAGGCAACCCAGCCATTATCAAAATTTAGATGTTTATAACAATTATATAAGTCCATTTAATTTTGTTGTTCATGTTTATTAATGCTTTTCAGTGAACAAGTCAGGATATGAAGGTTCAGAACATAAAGCAGAGGAATCACAGAGAAAAAGAGCTCACTGGACTTAAAATGCCAGTAAAGAGGCAATACCTTTAACGCCAGTAAAGGTATCATTCTGCTCGTTAAACGCCAGAATGGGTAGCATTCTGGGCGTTTAATGCCAGAAATGGCATTGTTCAGAAAAACGCCCAGTAAAGAAGGATTTCTGGCATTTAACGCCAGCCAGGGTGCCTGACTGGGTGTTAAACGCCCAAAATGGCCACCAGATGGGCGTTAAACGCTAGAATGGGTATCATTTTGGGCGTTTAATGCCAAAACAGCTAGGGTAGAGGTAATTTCGTTTCCAATTCAATTTTTTTCGAATTTTCATGTTTTAATTCAAGATTTTATGCATCCAAATATTACAAACATTCAATTCTCAATTTCCATTCTCAAAAATTCATAATCTTATAAATTCTTTTTTAATTCTTTTTTAATTCTTCTCAATTCTTTTTCAAAAGTTATTCATATTTTCAATTTCTTTTCAAATCTTTTTAACTCATTCATATTATCTTTTATTTCTTAGATGCATAAACAACAATTCAGATCTAACTTCCTCATATCTTTTTCATATCTCTTAAATTTTGAAAACAATCTTCTCTTTCTCATATCATGTTTATCTTTTATGAATCATATCTTTCGAATCATATCTTTTTCTAAAATTTTGATCCCATTCCCTCCCTCCCCTTTATTTATACATTCGGCCATCCCCCTTACTCCATCATTCGAATCCTTCTCTCCATCTATTCATCTTCTTTCTTTTTATTTTGCTTGAGGGCAAACAAATCTCTAAGTTTGGTGTGATTTCCGTGATCCCTGAGTTAAAACAAACTAATCTCATAGCACCTAAAGGAAGACAAACCCCTTCAAGAGAGAAGAAAGAAAGAAATCCAAAACCACGTTGGATGCATGAGAACTTCTGCACCAAAGAACATGCAGACCATTACTTTAAAATTGTGTGCAAAAGATCAGTGATCCCAGAAGTTAGGTTCAAACTGAAAGAAGTTAAATACCCAGAGATCCAAGAGTAGATTAAAAATAGGGGCTAGGAAGTCCTGGCTAATCCTGAGATACATGTTAGAAGAAACATGGTCTAGGAATTTTATGCAAATCTGTGGATGACAGAAAAGCAAAGATTAGAGGGAACTGCTTTCTACTCCTTTTGGACTATAGTCAGAGGGAAGATTATTTACTTCCATTTTGACAAAGTGAGAGAAGTTCTCAAACTTCCTCAACTACAAGATGATCCAGAGTCCTTTAATAGGAGAATGGCCAAGGATAAAAGGCTAGATCAAGTTCTAGAGGAAATATGCCTCCCTGGAACCAAGTGGATTACTAATTCAAAAGGTGTCCCAAACCAACTAAAGAGAGGTGATCTCAAACCAGTTGCTAGAGATTGGCTAGATTTCATTGGGTGTTCTATACTCCCAACCAGCAACCGATCAGAAGTCACTGTCAAGAGGGCAGTGATGATTCACTGTATTATGCTGGGGAAGGAGGTAGAGATTCATCAGCTGATCCCTGTTGAAATTTACATGTTTGCAAACAAGGAATCCACTGAGGCCAAATTGGCCTACCCAAGCTTGATTAGTATGTTATGCAAAGAGGCGGGGGTACAGATGGGTGTGGATGAATATATCACAGTTGAACGCCCAATCACCAAAAAGTGATGGATGGACCTCAAATTCAAGATAACCTCCCAGAAATTCCTCAATTTGACTATTGGGCCCGCTTAGAAGCATCTGTCACCAAGCTACAAGAAGCTGTGAATCAACTCGAAGAAGAGCAGCAGAATTAAAATACATGCTCTGCAAAATTCTCATAGAACAAGAGAAACAAGGGCGTGAAATACAGGAGCTAAAGCGTCAGAAGCTGTCCCTTGAAGAGTTGGACGTCCCACAGATTGAAGGAGCACCTACCCCTCAAAATTAAGGTTGTTGAGTCCTAACTCTGTGATAACTTTTATTATTAGAAACCTATTTTAAAAGTTACATAAGCATTAGTATTAGAGTCATTTATTTTTATGTCTTTAATTTCCTCTCTTTTATTATTATTATTTGTCTGCTTCTATGTTTATTTTATATCTTATTTTTATTCCATGATCAATAAAATCGTGGTCCAAAACAAAAAGAGTGTGCTTAAGAGCTCTGGGGACTCTAGCAAAGCTGAGTCACAATCTGAAAAGGTTCACCCAGTTATGTGTCTGTGGCATTTATGTATCCGATGGTAATACTGGAAAACAAAATGCTTAGGGTCACAGCCAGGACTCATAAAGTAGCTGTGTTCAAGAATAAACATACTGAACTAGGAGAATCAATAACATTATCTGAATTCTGAGTTCCTATGGATGCCAATCATTCTGAACTTCAAAGGATAAAGTGAGATGCCAAAACTATTCAAAAGCAAGGAGCTACTAGTCCCGCTCATCTAATTAAAACTAATTTTCATTGATATTTTTGAAACTTATTGTATATTCTCTTCTTTTTATCCTATTTTTTTTTGGCTGCATGGTACAAGCAACAATTTAAGTTTGGTGTTGTGATGAGCGGATAATTTATACCCTTTTTGGCACTGTTTTTACATAGTTTTTAGTATGTTTTAGTTACTTTTTATTATATTTTTATTATTTTTTACTCAAAAATCACATTTTTGGATTTTACTATGAGTTTGTGTTTTTCTGTGATTTCAGGTATTTTCTGGCTGAAATTGAGGGACCTCAGCAAAAATCTGTTTTAGAGGCTGAAAAAGGACTACAGATGTTGTTAGATTCTGACCCACCTGCACTCAAAGTGTATTTTCTGGAGCTACATAAACCCAATTGGCACGCTCTCAATTGCGTTGGAAGGTAGACATCTTGGGCTTTCCAGCAATATATAATAGTCTATACTTTGCTCGAGATTTGATGGTCCAAACTGGCGCTAAAAGCCAGCCAAAAACTTTCTGGCGTAAAATGCCAGAACTGGCATAATTCTTGGCGTTAAATGCCCATTTTGGCACCCAGGGTGGCGTTTAACTCCAATTTGAGGCATATGCACGTGAAACCTTGAAAGCTCAGCCCAAACACTCACCAAGTGGGTCCCAAAAGTGGATTTCTGCACTATCTGCACTTAGTTACTCATTTTCTGTAAACCTAAGTTACTAGTTTAGTATAATTAAAAGCTACTTTTAGAGATTCATTTGGGAACTTATGACATTTTACATTTGATATTGTATCTTCTATGGCATGAGTCTCTAAACCCCATAGGTGGGGGTGAGGAGCTCTGCTGTGTTTCAATGGATTAATGTAATTACTACTGTTTTCTATTCAATCACGCTTGATTCTATTCTAAGATACTCACTCATACTTCAATATAGAGAATCTGATGATCCGTGACACTCATCATTATTCTCAATTCTATGAACGCGTGCCTGACAACCACTCCCGTTTTATCTGAGCTCAACATAGTCATTGGACAACAGCTTGAGTGCGTATCTCTTGGGTCTCTGATCCACGGACCGAGTCCGTGAGATTAGAACCTTCGTGGTAGAGGCTAGAACCAATTGGCAGCCTTCCTGGGATCCGGAAAGTCTAAACCTTGTCTATGGTATTCCAAGTAAGATTTGAAAAGGGATGACTATGACGAGCTTCAAACTCACGAATGTTGGGCGCATTGATAGTGTGCAAAAGGATAGAGAGATCCTATTCCGACGCTAGTGAGAACCGACAGATGATTAGCCATGCGGTAGCTGTACCTGGTATTTTTCATTCGAGACGAGAAATCTGACAGCTGATTAGCCGTGCAGAGATCGTACCTGGTATTTTTCATCTGGGAGGATCATAAAGCTTACCATTGAAGGAAGCCATGCGTGTTTGGAGAAGAAGACAGTAGGAAAGCAGAGATTCAGATGACAGAACATCTCCAGAACCTCAACCTGTTCCTCACTACTGAATCACAAGTACCATTTATTTTATGTTATTTACTTTTTATAAACAAAATCATTTTTATCATTAATCTCCTGACTAGGATTTACAAGGTAACCATAGCTTGCTTCAAGCCAACAATCTCCGTGGGATCGACCCCTATTCACGTAAGGTATTACTTGGACGACCTAGTGCACTTGCTGGTTAGTTGTATGGAGTTGTAAAAAGTGTGGTGCACGAATTGTAAATCACACTTTTCACAACTCGTACCACTAACCAGCAAGTGTACTGGGTCGTCCAAGTAATATCTTAAGTGAGTAAGGGTCGATCCCATGGAGATTGTCGGCTTGAAGCAATCTATGGTTATCCTGTAAATCTTAGTCAGGAGATTAATGATAAAAATTACTTTTGTTTATGAAAACTAAATAACATGAAATAAAGGTTACTTGTTATGCAGTAATGGAGAACATATTGAGGTTTTGGAGATGCTCTGTCTTCCGAATCTCTGCTTTCCTACTGTTTTCTTCTTCACGCACGCAGATCTCCTTCCATGGCAAGCTGTATGTTGGTGGATCACCGTTGTCAATGGCTACCATCCATCCTCTCAGTGAAAATGGTCCAAATGTGCTATCACCGCATGGCTAATCATCTGTCGGTTCTCACTCATGTTGGAATAGAATCCGTTGATTCTTTTGCGTCTGTCACTACGCCAAACACTCGCAAGTTTGAAGCTCATCACAGTCATCCCTCCCTGATCCTACTCGGAATACCACAGACAAGGTTTAGACTTTCCGGATCTCAGGAATGGCCGCCAATAATTCTAGCCTATACCATGAAGACTCTGATCATGAACCAGAAGGCTAAGAGATACACACTCAAGCTAGTGCAGATTCTGCTGTTTAAGGCGATTCTACTGTTCACGGAGGGCCTCTAAGATTTCCGTGTTTGGAGACTGTTTGTCTCGCCTAGTTTGAGGCATAACTTTTGATGTGGCATCCCTATTTTTAAGCAGAGTTATTTCTTCCAAACCTGAGTTCTGATCCTTGTCAAGGTTGTCCGCCAGGATGGTGGGATGACTTCCAGGTTCCCCGACAATGGCGCTAATATTCCGAGGGTTACCTGAAACTGAAGGTCGATCTTGGATGAGATCTGTTGTGGTGGCCAGAACTATCGTGTCTGACTTGTTGACTTTGGTGGTGCTGCTGATCCTTGATCACCGAAGGGTGGTGGTACTTGCAAGAGACTCCGATGCTTAAGTTAGCATGGGCTTTAAGTAGGTTTTTGTGTAGAATCAGAGTATGAGTTATACCTGGGTACTCTAGTGTATTTATGGTGGTGTGGGCTTACCTTTCTAGATAAGACAAGTTAGTTATCTTATCTTATCTTTGAGTGAAGTTATCTTATCTTCTAGGCCAGACGCCTTTGAAGTGGGTTGTGTCCCTCTGTTTGGGCCTGCTTGGGCCTTTATAATGATTTGGCCGACCTCTTTAAAGGAGAGGTCGGTGTCCATCCAACCTTTAAGAGATCGGACGTTCCTGTCTGAAGTCAGCTCGGGTCGCGTAGCTCGACCCGTGGTATGAACAATTAGGTATGCTAGATTTTGTTGATTTTATTGAATTGTTGTGATATTCATGAAGATTTCATTGATCTTGGTTTGGTTAAATTGGTAATGTTGAAGAAAATGCTTCATTTTGAGTATTGCATGAGTTTGTGAGTATTTTCTTG
This sequence comes from Arachis ipaensis, assembly GCF_000816755.2. Classification (NCBI taxonomy): domain Eukaryota; kingdom Viridiplantae; phylum Streptophyta; class Magnoliopsida; order Fabales; family Fabaceae; genus Arachis; species Arachis ipaensis. The sequence goes on along the minus strand of NC_029792.2, from coordinate 90,328,718 downwards.
GCAATCTAGCTTGAATGACTGCCAAGATTGTGTTAAAACTGCCTTTCTTTATGTTGTAAAAAAAAGGGGGTGTCCACTCTTAAGCGTGGATGACGCGTACGCGTCGATTGCGCTTCCACAACTCCTGGTACAAAAACTAGAGAGTTGTGCAAAATTTGGGTTGGAAGTGTGCCCAACGCACAACCCCTTCCACGCGTGCGCGTCGACTGACGCCTATGCGTCACTGTCTGTTTCGCGCATCCACGCTTAAGCGTGAGTGATGCGCGTGTGTCCCTGACACTTTTTCGCCACCCACGTGTATACGTGGGTGACGTGCACGCGTCGTAGGCGTGTTTTCGAACTCCTGGTTGTGCGAAATTTGTGCCAGAACTGTGCGAGGAGCACAACTACAATCCACGCATAAGCATGGACGACGCTTACGCGTCGGTCGCCATCCTCACCATCCACGCGTATATGTCACCGAGGCGTACGCGTCGTTTGCACTGCAGCCAACTCCTGGTACAAAAACCAGAGAGTTGTACCAGTTCTGTGCTACTTCTGTGCGCAACACACAACTATTTCCACTCGTGCGCTTCCCCTGATGCGTACGCGTCCTCTGACACGTACGCGTCCTCTCCCCTTTCTGCTTCCCAATGCGTATGCGTGGGCGACGCTTACGCGTCATTACTCTTTTCTAGTCATCCACGCATACGCATGGATGACGTGCACGCGGCGCTCCCCCGACGCAGCTGATTTATACACCAATTCTATACACCATTACCTCACTACATACAAAACCAAGACCCTCACCCTCATGAGTTTGATTGTCAACCTTTATCATCTCAAGTTTTATCTTCATATGTGGATCAAGCCACACAAGAAGTACTTTTAATGCTCATTCGAGAACAACAAGAGTTTCTGAGGAAGCAAGAGCGAGTTATGTCTACTTTTGCAGAAACTCTTGACCGATTAGCTTCATTGCGCTCAAGCCACAATCAAGAAGCTCTAATGGTTGAATGTGAAGAACCAAGCTCAAGTGCAAAGTGTGGAGTGAACAAAGAATTGCAAAATCAAGTAGAAGATGAAATCTTGCAACATGAAGTACAAGAGGAGGCACTTGAAGAATTGTTGGAGATTGACCAAGTGGATTCCATCATTCATGAGTTTTCGTCCCACTTGGTTAACCCCTTCAATGACCTTCATGACTCTCCATTGATGGAATTTGAAGGAGATGTTGATGTGGACTTCACACAACCTCCAATTTTTTACTTGAGTGATGATGAGGAAAATTTAAAGGAGGTTGAGGAAGAATTTATCTACCAAGAGGCAAAGGTATATGTACAAGAGCAAATTGAGTGGGTGAAGATTTCACCAACAAGCTTCTTAGGCCCACATTAATATGCCATCTTAGAGATGGACTATCAACTTCAAACCCTTCTTGGAGTGTTAGATGGCGGAGAGAAATATGTCAATTGGCTAGGAGACAGAGAGTTCATCAAGGAAGCCAATTCAACATTTGAAGTTCAACCATGTTGCAAGAGTCAATTGAGTGGATTCCGGGAAGTGTACAAGTGTGTCAATGGTGATTCAAGAAGTTGTTCATCTAAGTGCAAAAATGAAGATCAACAAGAAGATGAATAAGAAACTAGAGTATGAGATCCGGGTATTAATTTCAACAATCAACACTTATGGATCCTCAAGGCTGATTTAGAATTGCCACCCAATTTTGGCCCTAATTTGACCTTGCTTTGGCAATTCAAGGAAGAGTGGAAGCACAAGCCACCATAACAAATGCTTCACTCAAAAAGTCCAACTTGAGGACTTTAAACCAAAGTGCTAGGTGGGAGACACCCCACCATGGTAATATCCTTCTAACTTTCTTTCTTTTATCTTTTAATTCTTTTAGTTATGTAGCTTAGTTGGTTAGTTGCATTTTGTATGTTTGTTAGGTAATCTTAGTGGAATAATGTGTTTTTGGAGTTTTAACATGTTTTGGGTCTTGAAAACCTGTTTTGGATGTCATGTTTAGTGCCTTAGAGGCATTAAAATTTTTGCAGAAATAGAGTCCTGTGCATACACACACTTGTGTGCTCGCACACTTCCCCTGTTATTTGTTATCTGTGCGGACGCACAGCCCTGTGCGTGCGCACACTCCTTAACACCCAGTCTGTTCATGACGTGCTCACGTCTTGTGCGTGTGCACCCTGCCCTCCTTTCTACCTGTGCGTACGCATACTAGATGTGCGCGCGCACACTTCACCCTGTTTTCATGAAAAAAAGCTACCCATGCGTGCGCACAGCCTTGTGCGCACGGACAACTTTCAACACCTCTGCTCGTAGCGCACGCACCCAGTGTGCGTGGGAACAACCCTTTCTTTTCCCTTGTGTGCGCACAGACAACCCTTGTGCGTGCGCACAGACCTTGATCCCTATTCCGTTCGCAGTGCCCGCACACTGCTGTGCGTGCACATACCCCTTCTTTTCTCTAGTGTGTGTCTACACACTGCCTTGTACGTACGCACAAGCCTTTTTCAAACATTAATTCGAAAAGGGAACTGTATCGCACTTCAGTTTTCCAACCCCCTTTTCTTCTTTTCTTCTTCTCTGAAGCACACACCCTCCTTAACCCCTAAACCACCTCAACCAGACCAGTCCACCGCACCACCTACGTCAGACGCAACCACCACCGGCGACCACCGTTGCTCGCCCCCTTCTCATTCCTTCTTCTCTTTCTTCCCCTTCTCCATTTCTTCTTCTCTGTGCACCCCTATTCTCTACACCAGCCATCTCTGCGTCAACCCTCAGCCTGGCGAGCAACCACCAGCGGCGGCAAATTTCTGTGCCACCACGACCACACCTCTGCACCCTATCCCTCTCTTCCGTTCTTCTTTCCTCATCAACGCAGGTTCTCTTTCCATGTTCCCTATCTCTCTTTTTATTTTATTTTCATTGCTTTTTAATTCTGTTTTAGTGATTTAGTTAGGCTTAGGTTAGTTGATTCTTGTGTTTCTGGACTGAATGTGTGTTTGCTGATTGAAATTTCTGGGTTGAATACTACTTCAATTGAACTAGAATACATTGCTTTTAAATTCTGCACACCACATGCTTGATGAATTGCCTGAATGAAGATTTTTTGTTTAAATCTTGTGTCTGATAAGCATGAGCTCTAAATTTCGTTTTCATTGGGTATTTTAATTCACAATTATGCAGTTTTATGTAGTTCTTGATGATGATTGAGATTGAGTTCTTATATACACTTGAATGTCATTTTTTCTTAAACACTAAATTACATTGAAATTTACAGCTGTAATCTTTTGTTTGGTGAATTTTGCAATAGTACATACCATGTTTTGTTTAATGAATTGACTGAAATTGCTTATTTATGTTGGTCTAGAATATGAATAATCACATACATAGCCACTTGTTCCTTCAAGTTTTTTTTGAGCAATTCAAATTGATTTTATCAAGTTATTTCTTTTTAAACAAGGGCTGTATTTGTTTGATTATCTTCCACTTTTAACATGCATAAGTATGCTCTTCATTATTGACTTGGTTATTCCCTTGGTGCCAATTTTTGGTTGGACCTTACACTTTCAAGGCACAATTAGGCAATAACCAAGTTCCTGATTCAATTCACTTCCATTACTTTACCTAAGTTGTTTGCGCTTTAATTTTCATTTATTCCTTTGTTGTTCACTTAGGTTTCTTGATTATGGAAAACTACATTTTCTTTTGAGCATATAACTTCTTTTGAACATGCTTTCCTTAATTAAGTGGTTGTTTACCTTATTGGCTCTAATTTGCATTGTTTGACTATTTCCTCTTTGCTTTTGTGATTTTTATCTGCTTCTCCTGAGTTGTATTCCATTTTTGTCTTTTTCAAGATGCGTCGCAAGGGCAAGGAGAAAGCCAACCTTTTGGCTCCTCCTCCTGCATGTCCAAGCACTCAGCCGAACACTTTTATCACTGAGGAAGCCCAAGAACAATATAAAAAGCTGGAAAAGAAAGCCTTCCACTACGAGAGGAAGCTAAGTGTAGCAGAGAAATATGTGGAACTCACACATAACAGACTCGATTTCTACTAGTGAAAATTTGTAGAATTCGACCCTGTGGAGATCAATGAACACCTTGTCAAAGAATTCTACAGAAATCTGCTGAAGAGAGGGCACCACTGTTTTTCTTAGGGGGGTCACCTTAGACACCTCCGACCATACTTTAGAGTTCCTCTTGCAGATTTTGCATATTCCTCCAGGCCACAATGCTTACTCAAAGATAGTGGTGGACTTGACTACAGGTAAGCTTTCCTTGGATGTGGTTCTAAAGAGGATTGGCCTACCTGAGGCCCAATGGAAATACAACAAAGGTGAGAATGTAGTCCCACAAAGCATTGCATGTGCTCATCTCCATCCTGAGGCAAGGATCTGGCAGTAGATCATTGCCAATTACATCTTGCCGAGTACGCATGCTGCACACATTCCCTTCCCATCGATAATCCCCCGTTTGGCCACCTTATCTGGGGTGGAGAGGCGACCGGGAGATCAGACATCTGTCTATATCAGCACCCAGCCATTTCTGCCATACAGAGAGTATGATAGACTGTAGCAGAAGAAGAGGAAGACTACAGAGCCACCATCATCATCAGTACCTTCTGCTCCTTCGGTTTCCACACCTACACCCCGGACCACTTATGAGTTGGCCCAGGACATCCTTCAGGCACTCCACCAAAAGGAGCACTGCAGTGAGTGCTGGTTTCAGTGGTTAGCAGCTAAGCTAGAGGGTAGAGACCCCCGTTCACCTCCAGTAGCTACACCAGAGCCAGAGCCCAAGCCCAAACCTGAGACTGAGCCGACGGCAGAGGGGCAGACAGTGGAGGAGCCAGCAGTTGAGAGAGCCGAGGAGGCACCAGAGGCAGCTGACCAGGCCGTTCAGGAGCCGGCAGCTGAGACCACCACAAAGCTGACCCATGAGATCATCATATATTAGCCACCACAGCACCTACCACCGCCAAACGGTGGACTTCTCAAACTTAGCCACTCCCAGTCTAATTTTTGGCACAGAGGACCATGCACCATTTAAGTGTGGGGGAGGATCTACTAATTTTTTGGTGTAAAATTCTCTCCTAAATAGTCTTTTATTCTAGTTATTATCATACTTTTGTGAATATTTTTAGTACTTTTTATTATGTACTACATACTTTTTTTTATCATTTGTATATATATTAGTTGCTTCTAGTTTATCCTTAGTATTGCATTTTCATTATGGTTTATATATATGTTGAGTTTTGTTTTACTTGGTATATAGATTATAGTTATTGATGCCAGGGCATTTTGGCCAGTTTCACTGACCTTTTCTTTACTGTTTTTAGGATAGTTTCATGCATTTCCTTAGAAAATAAGCTAGTTTTGGGTAGATATTCACTTACATCTTGATTCAAGCATACATTGTGCACTTTACATGATTTCATGAGGATTTTTCATGAATTTAATGACAAATTAGATGTTGTACTTCCCATGACTTGGACTAGAACTTTAATGCACTCTATTGCTTAATTTCAGGACAAAGGAAGCAAGGAAGAACCACGTTAGCAGTCACGTTAATCTAATTAACGTAACTCCTAACGTGGAATGGGAGTAACTTGCAAAGTTAATGAGAAAAGTAATCGCCAGTAACGCTCTCGAAGCCATCATTGCCACGTTAAGAATCACGTTAACTAAGTTAACGTGAACTCTAACGTGGAGGAAAGGAAATGGAGACAACGTTAGTGACACTTACCTTTGTCACTAACGTTGGACCAAGCTCATAAGTGGCCACGTTAAGAGCCACGTTAACTTAGTTAACGTGGGCTCTAACGTTAAGAAGCAAGAGAGAAGCCAATGTTAGTGACATTCACCTTTGTCACTAACGTTGGCCAAGCCTCCATAAGCCACGTTAACTCCCACGTTAACTTAGTTAACGTGGAAGTTAATACGAAGCAAGAATGTGATCGCCAACGTTAGTGACACCTAACATTGTCACTAACGTTGGAATGAACCCACACAAGCCACTATGAGCCACGTTAACTCCCACGTTCACTTAGTTAACGTGGAAGCTAACGTGGATAAGGGAATGATGAGCCAACGTTAGTGACACTCAACTTTGTCACTAACGTTGGAGATGGCTAGCATGGCCATGTTAGAAGCCACGTTAACCTAGTTAACGTGGACTCTAACGTGAGAAATAGGGGCACATTGGAACGTTAGTGACAAAGGTAAGTGTCACTAATGTTCTCGAAGGTTGGCAAGCCTACGTTAAAAGAGCCACGTTAACTAAGTTAACATGGACTCTAACGTAGGAAAGGGGGAGACTTCTCAACGTTATTGGGAAAGGTAAGTCCTAATAACGTGTGCGAAGGACAAAGAGGCAACGTTAGTAGCAACGTTTGTGCCACTAACGTTGGAGTTAACATGGCTCTTACTTTGGTGAGGAACGTTAGTGAAAAAAGTGATTGTCACTAACATTCTCGAACCCACATTTCCACTTAAACGTTAACACCACTAACGTCCTAAGCTAAAGTCTCTGCCCACTTCATACTTTCTCTCTGCAAGTAAAACTAAGCCCAATGAAGAAGATAACTGCTTCAAACTCAAGATCCAAAGGCCCATACCCAAGACTTGAAGAGCCAACTAGAAGATTAGAAGAGTAGTATATATAGGAGTAGCTTTGAATTAAAATGGGAGTTGGAAATTATAGGGAGCCTCTTGGCATAGAACTACTCCCTGTATTTTACTTTCTCCGCACTTCTAGTTTCATCATGTATTCTCCATCTTTGTTTTCATTTTCCAGAGCTATGAACAACTAAACCCCTTTCATTGGGTTAGGGAGCTCTGTTGTAATTTGATGGATCAATACTAGTTTTCATTATTCTCCTTCTACCCCATTCCCATTTAAGATTCTGCAATTTACTTTCCGTCATCTACATTCAGCTCTTTATTTCTAGCATTTACTTTTCTGTTATTTACTTTCCCTCCATTTAATTTTCTGCAATTCTCAACTCAAATTCTGATTCGCTCAACTAGAACATTCCTCTAATTAAAGTTGCTTGATCAATCAATCCCTGTGGGATTCGACCTCACTCTATTGTGAGTTTTTACTTGACGACAAATTCGGTACACTTGCCGAAGGAAATTTGTTATGAGACAAGTTTTTCGTGCATCAAGTTTATGGCGCCGTTGCCGGGGATTGATTGTGCATCAACAATGATTAAATTGGAGGGTAACTAGATTGAGCATTTTATTTTTGTTTGATTTAATTTTCTGTTTGAGTAATTTACTCTCAGTTTTAGTTAATTTCTTCCCTTCTCCCTACTTTTTCGTTTTTAGTTATTTACCATTCATTCCACTGACCCACTAACTGTTTGATATATTGCATCACTCACACTAATAGTCATTCTGACAGAAATACTTTCTGCATCTATTTTCCTTGCTTGTACTTGTGGGTTGTATGACAGGGAGAAGAAGCGGGCCTTCAACTTCCTTTGATTCTGAACCTGAGAGGACCTTCTTTAGATTAAGGAGGGAAGCAAGAGGAAAAAGAGTAGTTGGTGCTGAGAAAGAGGAGGAATACTTTGAACCAAACATGGAAGAAACATGGAAAACCATCACGAAGAAGAGACTCACAACCATGGCGAAGGAGGTCGAGCAAATCATGCTGGAGAGGATAGAAGAGTTTTAGGCTCTTACATCAATCCAAACCCAGGAAACTGTGGAAGTAGCATTCAAAAGCCAACCATCCATGCCAA
>NC_029792.2:90310688-90320918 GCF_000816755.2 Arachis ipaensis | reverse complement strand
TTCTGCTGGCCCAAAACAAGCTCATTACCCAGCAGCTGGCTGACCTCACCAAGAAGATGGAAAGGAACCAAGTAGCAGCAATCACTACTTCATCAACAATCCAAGAAGGAGTGAATGAAGAAGCAGAGGGTAGTCAGGAGCAAGCCAACTACATTGGGAATTCACCTAGGCAAAACCATGATCCATACTCTAAGACCTATAACCCTGGATGGAGGAATCACTCAAACTTTGGGTGGGGAAATCAACAAGACCAAAGCCTAGATCAAAGACGTTCAAATCCCAACAACAATGTAGCCCACCAACATTTCACATCTGGACCATATCAGCACCCACATAACCAACCCTCTCAAAACCTTTACCAAGGCCAAAATAACCCTCCTCATCCTTCCACCTCTAATCCCAATCTACCATCATTTGATGACAGACTCTCAATGATTGAGAATCTACTAGAAGGCATAGGCAAAGAGATTCAAGACATCAAGGCATTCAAGGAGGAAGTGCGAGCCAATTTCAAGAACCAGGGAGACACAATCAAGAGGTTGGAATCCCAAGTGGGGTATCTCTCTGAGTAGATTCCCAAACCTACAGATGGATTCCCAAGTGACACAGAGAAGAATCCGAGAGGTGAAACAAAGAAAGTAAGATGGGAAGATTGCAAGATGGTCACTATAAGTGATAAGGAGACTGAGGACAAGCCAAATAAGTCGACAGAACAACCTGGAGATACCTCAATAGAGAAGAAGGAAAAAGATCACCAAGAACCAGAAATTTCACTACAGGAGCTGCTGAGACTTTATGCACCCTTTCCCCAACGACTCAATGGTGCTGTTGAGAAGAGAATATACTCAAGATTTCTTGACTTGCTTGCATCTCTGCATGTCAACATACCATTCATCAAGACCATCCAACAAATGCCTGCATAAATTAAGTATATAAAGGAACTGCTTCCCAAGAAAAGCTCACTCAAGGAAGGCCAAACTATAGTGATGAACAAGGAGTGCAGCGCCCTCATTCAACCAGAGTTGCCTACAAAAAGAAAGGACCCAGGGAGTTTTCACATCCCCTGTGCCATAGGAGAAATAATGTTTGATAGAGCACTCTGTGATTTGGGAGCAAGCATCAACTTAATGCCCTTATCCCTGGTGAAGAGGCTGCAGATCAATGAGATAATGCCCACAGATGTAGTCATCAGGCTAGCAGAAAAAACTCAAAAACAAGCAATAGGAGTGGTGGAAAATGTGTTGGTAAAGGTTGGGAAATACTTCCTTCCCACAGACTTTGTCATCCTGGACATGGAAGAGAGTCACACCCACCCAATCATATTGGGAAGACCATTCCTAGCTACAGCCAGAGCACTCATAGATGTGGAGCGAGGGGAGCTAATATTGAGGATCCATGATGAACGACTCAGCTTTAATGTCTTCAAACTCTCACAAGAAGCAGACCAAGAGAACAAAGAACCAAGCAAAGATCATAATGAGATACTGAAAGAGGAAGCAAGCACTGAAGCACAACCAGCCCATCAGGGAAAACCCTTGCTTAATGAACAAGGAAATAAGCAGTTGTCACAGCTCAAGGAAAAGCTGGAGGAACCTAAACCACCAGAGACATGTGAAGACAGCAATAAAACTTCCTTAGAAGAAGAAGTCGCAAAGAGCAAGACAACATCAAAAGGAATAAAGAAAAAGGTACCAAGGAGGTGGAGGAACAAGAGATCCCTACCGAAGACTTCTCTCCAGGGGATAAAGTGATCTCAGCTTACTTCCCAGATATTCCCCCTGATCTCCCTACTGTACCATCTCAGTTACCTAAGGTCTTTACTATCAACAGAGTTCTCTCCTTGGAACATGTAGAGATCATTGATACAACCAATGGATATAAGTCCACAGCAAGAGGGGAGGACTTTAAGCATTACCAACCACCCTGATGAGGGAGAAACATCAAGCTAGTGACGCTAAAGAAGCGCTTCATGGGAGGCAACCCATGTTTTATATGCTTTTAATAGTGAATAAGTCAATATTTATGAATTCCAACCCAAACTCGACAAACACCTGGTGAAATCCTTATTATGCAGTATATAGTGAAGAACAAGTTTGGTGTTCAAAGCATGCCAAGAAAGCATGGATGCAACTCAGAGCATGCTAGTCTTGGAGCTTTGAACAAAACTTTTCATCACAGTGCTCCAAACTAAGTTTGGTGTCACCCCAAGGTGCCACGAATATGCATATAAGGATACACAGTTAGTTAGTTAGTTGGTGTTGATGAATAAACAATCCAATCCTTTTTCTTTATTATTCTAGCCGTAAATTTTGAATTCTTATGATATTAATTTTTCTTATTCTTATAGGGAAAAAGGAAAGGAGCATCGAAAGGGATTGATTGGACAATGAAATGAGGAAGGTTCGGCCACTTCATGAGGAGGGACTACACACTTGTTCTCAAAAGGGAACGCATTGGAAAATGTTGCCATGCAACATGGAAAAGAATGGGACCCTTGAAGACCGAACCAATAACCCTCATAAAGTGATGATCCTTGTCCTTTCTCCATGCACAACCCAAACCATCCATCAAGCAACCATTCCATCAATCCACACCCTCCACTCACTCATAATATCCCTATATAAGTGAGTCATAGTGCATACTTACCCCTCACACTCAAATTCCCACTCTCCACACTTCACACTTTTGGCGTCCAAAACCTCTTCATCACACCTCATCCTAACCAACCAAATTCTTCATCTATCCTTACCTTCCAACCCCCTCACACAGTAACTCAAATTCATGGCATCATCAAGCTCTAAGAGGCAAAAAAGGAAGGAACCAATGGAGAGCATTCCTTTCGATGAGAAGAGATTCAAAACTGCCTTCCATGAACGAGAATTTGAGCGGATAAAGCTCAAAAAGATACTGCCCAAGTTAACCTTCCAAATCAATGAAGACGAGTGACCACAAATTCGGGAGAAAATTGAACAAAGAGGGTGGCAAAGGCTCACTAATCCAGAGGGGAAGATCAATGCAAACCTCATCAAAGAGTTCTACGCAAATGTGGTTAGAGAAAACAAAACCAGGGCCCCAACCTTCAAAAGCTATGTAAGAGGAAAGGAGGTGGACTTCAGCCCAAATGCTATAACAAGAACTCTTCACTTGAAATCACCACATTTTGATGAGCCCAGTTATCATGCAAGGATAAGTAAGAGCCCTGACAATGATGAGCTCACAGAAATCGTGACTGACATCTGTGTTATAGCAGCTGATTGGGAGAGGTATGCAGATGGAAGACCCTGGTTCATCAAGAGGGGAGACCTTAGCCCGGAAGCCAAGGGGTGGTTTGAACTCGTGAGGAGGTCTATCCTCCCAGCTGCAAATAATTCAGAGGTCAATATTAACCGAGCAACTATGGTACATTGCCTAGTACAGGGTGGAGAAATCAATGTGCATGAACTGATAGCTGAAGGAATTCAAGAGTCAGCTGAGAAGCTTGAATCAGGTGCCAGACTTTCGTACCCCAGCACCATTCTCAGATTGTGCACAAAGGCCAAGGTGGTCTTTGAGGATAGCAATCCAGACTGGGTGAACCCAGGGAGGCTAATGACAATCCAGCGTCTGGTCTATACTACACCTGCTCAGCAACAAAGAAGGCCACAAATAGGGAAACTAAAAGAAAAAGAAGGAGCTCACCAAGAGGAGCCTCATCAAGAAGAATATCAACAAGAAAAGCATCATGACCCAGCCGACTTGAACATGAATCACCTTCTAAGGGCCATTGAAGATTTGGGGATGAGACATATAGAAGGACAAGAGCAAATACTAAACCTTCAGTCCAACTGGATGAGCCAACAAGAAGAATGGCAGAAACAACAAATGGAGCAACAACAGGAACAATACTCCCAGCTCACTCAAGCCATCCACCAGGTTACTAAGAGGCAAGAACGTCAAGATAAGCATTTGCAGAAACTCAATCAGCGGCAAATAGCTCAGATGAAAGCATTCAATGAGTTCACTGTACTTAATGAAGGACGGCAACTACATAGGGAGGAGTTCAACGTAAACACTCAAGCCAAGTTGAACTACATGTCTAGTCATATGCATCATCTACACTATGCCATCCCTACATATGATGAGGTCCAAAAAGATTTTGTAGAACAAGAAGAGAGGAAGGTGAAACAGCAGAAGGAAACATTAAAGAAAAAGATGGAAGATGGTGGTTTCTGGAAGAAGTTGATTGAAAAAAGCAAAGGGAGTGGGAGTACGAGAACTCAAGAGGGACACAAGGAGGACAAGCAAGGAGGAGAGCATGGGCAAGCACATGAGTAAAAGGTGGTGGAGTTCCTTCTTTGGTCCATCTTTCTCTATGCTTTAAATAAGGAAGATCTTGTATGAAATAGAACTTGCTTCCATGTTAGTTTAAACTTTTTTATTTTGTCTTTTAAGTTTTGTGTTGAAGAGGTCTATGCTTGCTAGTCTTTATGTCACTGCCCCATGGCTGGGTTGCCTCCCAGCAAGCACTTCTTTATTGTCTTTAGCTGGACCTTGCTGAGCTTTTAATCTAGCTTCAGCCTTGAGCACTCTTGCTCAACATTGCCTTCAAGATAGTGCTTGATTCTCTGTCCATTAACAATGAACTTCTTATCAGAATCAATATCTTGAAGCTCCACATAACCATATGGTGATACACTTGTAATCACATATGGTCCCCTCCACCGGGACTTCAGTTTCCCAGGGAATAGCCTGAGCCTAGAGATAAACAACAGAACTTTTTGTCCTGGTTCAAAGATTCTGGATGACAGCTTCCTGTCATGCCATTTTTTTTATTTTCCTTTATAAAGCTTGGCATTTTCGAAAGCATTGCATCTGAATTCCTCTAGTTCATTTAGCTGGAGCAATCTTTTTTCTCCAGCTAATTTGGCATCAAAGTTTAGGAACCTGGTTGCCCAGTAGGCTTTATGTTCCAGTTCCATGGGCAGGTGACATGCCTTACCATACACAAGTTGGTATGGAGAGGTCCCTATAGGAGTCTTGAATGCTGTTCTGTATGCCCACAGAGCATCATCCAAGCTCCTTGCCCAATCCTTTCTACGGGTATTTACAGTCCGTTCTAGGATTCTTTTTAGCTCTCTGTTAGAGACTTCAGCTTGCCCATTGGTTTGTGGATGATATGGAGTTGCCACCTTGTGGCGAATCCCATACCGAACCATGGCAAAGTAAAGCTGTTTGTTGCAGAAGTGAGTGCCCCCATCACTGATTAGTACTCTAGGGACCCCAAACCTGCTGAAGATATATTTTTAGAGGAACTTCAGCACTGTTTTAGTATCATTGGTGGGTGTGGCAATGGCTTCTACCCATTTTGATACGTAGTCAACAGCCACCAGAATATAAGTGTTTGAGTATGATGGTGGAAAAGGTCCCATGAAGTCAATTCCCCATACATCAAACAACTCAATCTCCAAGATTCCTTGTTGAGGCATGGCGTAACCATGAGGCAGATTACCAGCTCTTTTGCAACTGTCACAGTTACGTACAAACTCTCGGGAATCTTTATAGAGTGTGGGCCAATAGAAGCCACATTGGAGGACCTTGGTGGCTATTCGCTCACCTCCGAAATGGCCTCCATATTGTGATCCATGGCAATGCCATAGGATTCTCTGTGCTTCTTCTCTAGGCACACATCTCCGGATTATTCCGTCTGCACATCTCTTAAAGAGATAGGGTTCATCCCACAAGTAGTACTTTGCATCAGTAATTAATTTTTTCTTTTGTTGCCTGCTGTGCTCCTTGGGAATGAACCTTGCAGCTTTGTAGTTTGCAATGTCTGTAAACCATGGTGTTTCCTGAATGGCAAAAAAATGCTCATCCGGAAAGGTCTCAGAGATTTCAAGAGAGGGGAATGACACCCCTTCTATTGGCTCTATCCGGGATAGATGATCAGCCACTTGGTTCTCTGTCCTTTTTCTGTCTCTTATTTCTATATCAAACTCTTGCAGAAGCAACACCTATCTTATGAGCCTGGGTTTTGAATCCTGCTTTGTGAGTAGATATTAAGAGCAGCATGGTCAGTGTACACAATCACTTTTGATCCCACTAAGTAGGATCTAAACTTGTCAATGGCATAAACCACTGCAAGTAATTCTTTTTCTGTGGTTGTGTAATTTTTTTGGGCATCATTCAAAACACGGCTAGCATAATAAATGACATGCAGAAGCTTGTTATGCCTCTGCCCCAATACTGCACCAATGGCGTGATCACTGGCATCACACATTAGCTCAAATGGTAATGTCCAATCTGGTGCAGAAATGACTGGTGCTGTGACCAGCTTGGCTTTCAGTGTTTCAAACGCCTGCAGACACTCTGTGTCAAACACAAATGGCGTGTCCGCAGCTAGCAGATTGCTCAGAGGTTTTGCGATTTTTGAAAAATCCTTTATAAACCTCCTGTAGAATCCTGCATGCCCCAGAAAGCTTCTAATTGCCTTAACATTGGCAGGGGGTGGTAATTTTTCAATTACCTCTATTTTTGCTTGATCCACCTCTATTCCCTTGTTTGAAATTTTATGCCCAAGGACAATCCCTTCAGTCACCATAAAATGACATTTTTCCCAGTTTAAAACTAAGTTGGTCTCTTGGCATCTTTTCAGAACTAGTTTCAAGTGATCAAGATAGGAGCTGAATGAGTCTCCATATACTGAGAAGTCATCCATGAAGACTTCCAGAAATTTTTCCACCATATCAGAGAAAATAGAGAGCATGCATCTCTGGAAGGTTGCAGGTGCATTATACAGCTCAAATGGCATCCTTCTATAAGCAAACACTCCAGATGGACATGTCAATGCTATTTTCTCTTGATCCTGGAGATCTACTGCAATCTGGTTATAGCCTGAGTAGCCATCCAAAAAGCAGTAATAATCATGACCTGCCAGTCTTTCTAGCATCTGGTCTATGAATGGTAAAGGAAAATGATCCTTTCTGGTGGCTGTATTAAGCCTTCTGTAGTCAATACACATGCGCCACCCTGTAACTGTTCTTGTATGAACCAGTTCATTCTTTTCATTATGAACCACTGTCATGCCTCCCTTTTTGGGGACAACTTGGACAGGGCTCACACAGGGGCTGTCAGAAATAGGATAAATAATCCCAGCCTCCAGTAATTTGGTGACCTCTTTCTGCACCACTTCCTTCATGGCAAAATTTAGCCGTCTTTGTGGTTGAACCACTAGTTTAGCATTACCCTTCAATAAGATTTTGTGCATGCATCTAGCTGGGCTTATGCCCTTAAGGTCACCTATGGACCACCCAAGAGTTGTCTTGTGTGTCCTTAGCACTTGAATAAGTGCTTCCTCTTCTTGTGGATTTAAGGCAGAGCTTATGATCACTGGAAAAGTGTCACCTTCTCCCAGAAATGCATATTTCAGGGATGGTGGTAATGGTTTGAGCTCGGATTTAGGAGGTTTTTCCTCTTCCAGAGGAAATTTCAGAGGCTCTTTCATTTCCTCTGAATCCTCCAAATTAGGCTGAACATCTTTAAAGATGTCTTCCAACTCTGATTCGAGACTCGCAGCCATGTTGATCTCTTCTACCAAGGAGTCAATAAGATCAACTTTCATGCAGTCTTTTGATGTGTCTGGATGCTGCATGGCTTTGACAGCATTCAACTTAAACTCATCATTATTGACTCTCAGGGTTATTTCCCCTGTTGGACATCAATGAGAGTTCGTCCAGTTGCTAGGAAGGGTCTTCCTAGAATGAGAGTAGCACTCTTGTGCTCCTCCATTTCCAGCACTACAAAGTTAGTGGGAAAGGCGAATGGCCCAACTCTGACAATCATGTCTTCAATCACGCCTGATGGGTATTTAATGGAGCCGTCAGCAAGTTGGAGACATTTCTGGGTTGGTTTAACTTCTTCAGTTAACCCAATCTTTCTGATGGTGGAAGCAGGTATTAGATTGATGCTTGCCCCAAGATCGCATAAAGCTGTCTTAGTGCAATTCCCTTCTAATGTGTATGGTATCAGAAAACTCCCAGGGTCTTTAAGCATTTCAGGAAAGCTTTTCAGAATGACTGCACTGCATTCTTCAGTGAGGAGAACTCTTTCAGTTTCTCCCCAATCCTTCTTATGACTCAAGATCTCTTTCATGAACTTGGCATAAGAAGGTATTTGCTCAAGTGCCTCTGCAAATGGGATCTTTATTTCAAGAGTCCTGAGATAATCTGCAAAGCGAGCAAATTGCTTATCCTGCTCCTCTTGGCGGAGTTTTTGAGGATAAGGTATCTTGGCTTTATATTTCTCAACCTTAGTTGCTGTAAGTTTATTTCCTACAGAAGTGGTTGAGGAAGCCTTTTTAGATGGGTTGTCATCAGCACTTGTGTGTGTCCGATCCCTCACTGGCAGTTGAATGCTAGAGTTAGGAGCTGGAGTGGCGTTAGACGCCAGCTTCCGAGTTTTTCTTGGCGTCTGAACGCCAGAACTGTGCTCCTTTTGGGCGTTCAACGCCAGATCCTTGCTTGTTTCTGGCGTTGAACGCCAGTCCTGAGCATGGTCTGGGCGTTCAGCGCCAGCCTTCCACCAAATTTCTGACGTTTTAGCGCCAGAATTATTTTTTCCTGGGCTCTTACTGTCCTCTGGTGGATTTTGGATGGTTTGCTCATTTCTTGGCTTCTTGCTGCCTTGAAGTGGGGTATTTAATGTTTTCCCACTTCTTAATTGGACTGCTTGGCATTCTTCTGTTATTTGTGTTGACAGCTGCTGCTTTGTTTGCTTCAATTGTTCTTCCATGTTTATATTAGCCATCCTTGTCTCTTGTAGTTTATCCTTGAATTCAGCTAACTGCTTTGTTAGGAAATCCAATTGTTGATTGAGTTCAGCAGTTACTGTTTTAGCCTCTTCTTTCATGGAAGAGTCACTGCTTAGGTACAGATGCTGATTTCTGGCAACTGTATCAATGAGCTCTTGAGCTTCTTCAATTGTCTTTCTCATGTGGATAGATCCACCAGCTGAGCAATCTAAAGAGATCTGAGCTCTTTCTGTAAGCCCATAATAGAAGATGTCTAACTGAACCCACTCTGAAAACATTTCAGTGGGGCATTTTCGTAGCTTCTTTCTGTATCTCTCCCAGGCATCATAAAGAGACTCATTATCTCCTTGTTTAAAGCCTTGGATGTCCAGCCTTAGCTGTGTCATCCGTTTTGGAGGAAAGTATTGATTCAGGAATTTTTTTGTCAATTGTTTCCATGTCCTTATGCTAGCCTTAGGTTGGTTATTTAACCACCTCTTGGCTTGGTCTTTTACAGCAAATGAAAATAGTAATAATCTGTAGACATCCTGATCTACTTTCTTATCACGTACTGTGTCAGCAATTTGTAAAAACTGTGCCAGAAACTCTATAGGTTCTTCCTGTGGAAGACCGGAATACTGGCAGCTTTGCTGCACCATGATAATGAGCTGAGGATTCAACTCAAAGCTACTGACCCCAATGGAAGGTATGCAGATGCTACTCCCATATGAAGCAGTAGAGGGGTTAGCATATGACCCCATAGTCCTCCTGGACTGTTCATTTCCACTTAGATCCATGATGGAGAAAGGGAGATGATGTAAAATAAAAATTTTATTTTTATTTATTTATTTAATTATTTCGAAAATAAAATAAATTAAAATAAAATAAATAAAAATAGGTGAAGATTTTTCAAAAAAATGAGGGGAGAGAAAACGATCAGGAAGTTTTGAAAAAGATATGATTTGAAAAAGATTTTAAATTTTTGAAAAAAAAATCTGAATTTTTAAAAATAATTTTCGAAAATTTGTTTTTAAAAATAGAGAGAAAAGATATTTTTGAATTTAAAGAGGAAAGAGAGAAACAGTAAGATAGCACAAGATTTAAAATTTTTAGATCTAATACTCCTTGTTTTTGAAAATTTTGGAGGGAAAACACCAAGGAACACCAAACTTAAAAATTTTAAGATCAAGACACCAGGAAAACTCAAGAACACCTTGAAGACTCACAAGAACATAAGAACATGAAGAAAGAACACCAAACTTAAAATTTTTAGAAAACCAAACTAATTTCGAAAACCAAAGGGAAATCAACAAGAAAACACCAAACTTAAAGTTTGGCACAAAATTTAATAGAGAAATTATTATTTTTGAAAAAGAAGATTTTGAAAAGAGTATACCAAACTGCCACGAACTTAGACCAACGCTCTAGCCATTTGGGCAGTAAATATAACACTTGTTTTGAAGAAG
>NC_029792.2:90303388-90310336 GCF_000816755.2 Arachis ipaensis | reverse complement strand
AATAAGAAAAATCACAAAACAAGAAAAATCAGAGATCAAACAAGAAAAAGTCAATAAAAAAAATTAATTTTCGAAAAAATTTTTTTTTTGAAAGAGAAAATAAGGATTCTAAAATTTTAACCAGAAACAATAATAAGAGACTCTAAACCAAAAAGAAAAGTTTTTCCTAATCTAAGCAACAAAATAAACCGTCAGTTGTCCAAACACGAACAATCCCCGGCAACGGCGCCAAAAACTTGGTGCACGAAAATTACTTCACAATATGTAATTCCGCACAACTAACCAGCAAGTGCACTGGGTCGTCCAAGTAATACCTTACGTGAGTAAGGGTCGATCCCACGGAGATTGATGGCTTGAAGCAATCTATGGTTATCTTGTAACTCTTAGTCAGGAAGATAATAAAATAATTCACTTATCAACTTTGATTGTTAGGAATAAAAGGGCAGAACACAAATTATACTTGTATGCAATGATGAGAATATGTTGGAGTTTTGGAGATGCTTTATCTTCTGAAATTCTGCTTTCCTCTGTTTTCTAATTCATGCACGCACGTCCTCCTATGGCAAGCTGTGTGTTGGTGGATCACCGTTGTCAATGGCTACCATCCATCCTTCCAGTGAAAAGAGTCCAGATGCGCTGTCACCGCACGGCTAATCATCTGCAGGTTCTCCTTCGTACCGGAATAGGATTTACTATCCTTTTGCGTCTGTCACTACGCCCAGCACTCATGAGTTTGAAGCTCGTCACAATCATTCAATCCCTGAATCCTACTCTGAATACCACAGACAAGGTTTAGACTTTCCGGATTCTCTTGAATGCTGCCGTCAATCTAGCTTATACCACGAAGATTCTGATTAAGAGATCTAAGAGATATTCATTCGTTCTACGGTGAAACGTAAGTGGTTGTCAGGCACGTGTTCGTGGAGGAATGATGATGATTGTCACGTTCATCACATTCATATTGAAGTGCGAATGGATATCTTAGATAGGAACACGCATGTTTGAATGGAAAACAGAAATACTTGCATTACTTCATCGAGACACAACAGAGCTCCTCACCCCCAACAATGGAGTTTAGAGACTCATGCCGTCAAAAGGTACAAAATTCAGATCTAAAATGTCATGAGATGCAAAATAAATCTCTAAAAGTTGTTTAAATACTAAACTAGTAACCTAGGTTTACAGAAAATGAGTAGACTATGATAGATAGTGCAGAAATCTACTTCTGGGGCCCACTTGGTGTGTGCTGGGGCTGAGACTAAAGTTTCTCACGTGTCTGGGCTGTTTTGGGCATTCAACGCCAGGTTGTAACCTGTTTCTGGCGTTGAACTCCACTTTGTAACTTGTTTCTGGCGCTGGACGCCAGACAGCAGCATGGAACTGGCGTTGAACGCCAGTTTATGTCGTCTATCCTTGAGAAAAGTATGGACTATTATATATTTCTGGAAAGCCCTGGATGTCTACTTTCCAACGCAATTAGAAGCGCACCATGTGGAGTTCTGTAGCTCCAGAAAATCTATTTTGAGTGCAGGGAGGTCAGAATCCAACAGCATCAGCAGTCTTTTTTCAGCCTGAATCAGATTTTTGCTCAGCTCCCTCAATTTCAGCCAGAAAATACATGAAATTACAGAAAAACACACAAACTCATAGTAAAGTCCAGAAATATGAATTTTGCCTAGAAACTACTAAAAATAAACTAAAGACTAACTAAAACACACTAAAAACTATATGAAATTAACCCCAAAAAGCGTATAAAATATCTGCTCATCAGACAGCTTGGTTTAGCCACTTATGCTAGGATTTTATTCCTTTGGGCCCTCCTATCCATTAACGCTCAAAGCCTTGGATCCTTTTTATTTTATCCTTGCCTTTTGGTTTAAAGGGTTACTGGCTTTTTGCTCTTGCCTTTTGGTTTAAAGAGCTCTTGGCTTTTTCTGCTTGCTTTTTCTTTTCACTGCTTTTTCTTACTTCAAGAATCAATTTTATGATTTTTCAGATTATCGAATAACATTTCTCTTTTTTCATCGTTCTTTCAAGAGCCAACAATTTTAACATTCATAAACAACAAATTCAAAAATATGCACTGTTCAAGTATTCATTTAGAGAAACAAAAAGTATTGTCACCGCATCAAAATAATTAAATTAATTTCAAGGATGAATTCGAAATCATGTACTTCTTGTTCTTTTGTGATTAAAAACATTATTCATTTAAGAAAGGTGATGGATTCATAGGACATTCATAGCTTTAAGGTATAGACACTAGACACTAATGATCATGTAAGAAAGACACAAACATAAATAAACATAAAGCATAGAGAACGAAAATAGAAAAAATAAATAGACAAGGAGATTAAGGAACGGGTCCACCTTAGTAAGGGTGGCGTCTTCTTCCTCTTGAAGAACCAATGGTACTCTTGAGCTCCTCTATGTCTCTTCCTTGCCTTTGTTGCTCCTCCCTCATAGTTCTTTGATCTTCTCTAATTTCATGGAGGAGGATGGAATTCTCTTGGTGCTCCACCCTTAGTTGTCCCATGTTGGAACTTAATTCTCCTAGGGAGGTGTTAATCTACTCCCAATAGTTTTGTGGAGGAAAGTGCATTCCTTGAGGCATTAGTGGTTATAGAAAAACAAAAAAAGCAATGCTTTTTCCACACCAAACTTAAAATGTTTGCTCGTCCTCGAGCAAAAGAAAGAGGAAAGGGGGAGAAGGAGGTGTGTGGTGGGTTCGGCCAAGGATAGGGATCCTGTGGGGTCCACAAATCCTGAGGGGTCAAGGACTTATCATCCCTGCTCCATTGAGGCATGCAAAAACGCCCTTAGTGTGCAATCCTGGCGTTTAACGCCAGACTGCTACTTGTTTTTGGCGTTAAACACCAGCTTTTCTCCTTTTCTTGGCGTTAAACGCCAACTTGATGCTCTGTTCTGGCGTTAAACGCCAGTTTGGTGCTTGTTTCTGGCGTTTAACGCCAGCTTGATGCTTCTTTCTAGCGTTAATCACCAGTCTGATGCTTCTTACTGGCGTTTAAATGCCAGTAAGCTCTTCCTCCAGGGTGAGCTGTTTTTAATGCTATTTTTCATTCTGTTTTTTATTTTTCAGTTGTTTTTGTGACTTCACATGATCATCAACCTAAAGAAAACATAAAATAGCAATGGAAAATAAATAGATATAATTAAATAACATTGGGTTGCTTCCCAACAAGCGCTTCTTTAATGTCAATAGCTTGACAGTGAGCTCTCATGGAGCCTAACAGATAATCAGAGCAGGGTTGGGGCCTCTCAACACCAAACTTAGAGTTTGGTTGTGGCCTCCCAACACCAAACTTAGAGTTTGAATGTGGGGGTTTTGTTTGACTCTGTATTGAGAGAAGCTTTTCATGCTTCCTCTCCATGGTTACAGAAGGAGAACCTTGAGTCTTATAGTTTGCAATGTCTGCAAACCACGGAGCTTCCTGAATAGCAAACAATTGCTCATCTGGAAAGGTTTCAGAGACCTCAGTAGGAGGGAGGGATGCTCCTGCTACTGGTTCTATCCGGGACATGTGATCAGCTACTTGATTCTCTGTACCTTTTCTGTCTCTTATTTCTATATCAAACTCTTGCAGAAGCAACACCCATCTTATGAGCCTGGGCTTTGAATCCTGCTTTGTGAGTAGATATTTAAGAGCAGCATGGTCAGTGTACACAATCACTTTTGATCCTACTAAGTATGATCTAAACTTGTCAATGGCATAAACCACTGCAAGCAGCTCTTTTTCTGTGGCTGTGTAATTTTTTTGTGCATCATTTAAAACACGGCTAGCATAATAAATGACATGCAGAAGCTTGTTATACCTCTGTCCCAATACTGCACCAATGGCATGGTCACTGGCATCACACATTAGTTCGAATGGTAATGTCCAATCTGGTGCAGAAATAACTGGTGCTGTGACCAGCTTAGCTTTCAGAGTTTCAAACGCCTGCAAACACTCTGTGTCAAACACAAATGGCGTGTCAGCAGCTAGCAAATTCCTCAGAGGTTTTGCAATTTTTGAAAATCCTTTATAAACCTCCTATAAAATCCTGCATGCCCCAGAAAGCTTCTGATTGCCTTAACATTGGTGGGTGGTGGTAATTTTTCAATTACCTCTACCTTAGCTTGATCCACCTCTATTCCCTTGTTTAAAATTTTATGCCCAAGGACAATTCCTTCAGTCACCATAAAGTGACATTTTTCCCAATTTAAAACCAGGTTAGTCTCTTGGCATCTTTTTAGAACAAGTGCTAGATGGTTGAGACAGGAGCTAAATGAGTCTCCAAATTCTGAGAAGTCATCCATGAAGACTTCCAGAAATTTCTCTACCATATCAGAGAAGATAGAGAGCATGCACCTCTGAAAGGTTGCAGGTGCATTGCACAGACCAAAAGGCATTCTTCTGTATGCAAATACTCTAAATGGACATGTGAATGCTGTTTTCTCTTGGTCCTGAGGATCTACTGCAATTTGGTTATAACCTGAATAGCATCCAAAAAGCAGTAGTATTCATGACCTGCTAGTCTTTCTAGCATCTGGTCTATGAATGGTAAAGGGAAGTGATCCTTTCTGGTGGCTGTATTGGGCCTTCTGTAGTCAATACACATACGCCACCCTGTAACTGTTCTTGTAGGAACCAGTTCATTGTTTTCATTATAAACCACTGTCATACCTCCCTTCTTAGGGACAACATGGACAGGGCTCATCCAGGGGCTATCAGAAATAGGATAAATAATCCCAGCCTCTAGTAACTTAGTGACCTCTTTCTGCACCACCTCCTTTATGGCGGGATTTAGCCGCCTCTGTGGTTGAACCACTGGCTTAGCATCATCCTCCAATAGGATCTTGTGCATGCATCTGTCTGGGCTAATGCTCTTAAGATCACTTATGGACCACCCAAGAGCTGTCTTGTGTGTCCTTAGCACCTGAATTAGTGCTTTCTCTTCCTGTGGCTCTAAAACAGAGCTTATGATTACAGGAAAAGTGTCACCTTCTCCCAAAAATGCATATTTCAGGGATGGTGGTAGTGGTTTGAGCTCGGGTTTAGGAGGTTTCTCCTCTTCCTGAGGAGTTTTCAGAGGTTCTTTTATTTCCTCTGGTTCCTCCAGATCAGGCTGAACATCTTTAAAAATGTCCTCTAGTTCTGATTTGAGACTCTCAGTCATATTGACCTCTTCCACCAGGAAGTCAATAATATCAACGCTCAGGCAGTCTTCTGATGTGTCTGGATGCTGCATAGCTTTGACAACATTCAACTTAAACTCATCCTCATTGACTCTCAGGGTTATCTCCCCTTTTTGGACGTCAATGAGGGTTCGTCCAGTTGTTAGGAATGGTCTTCCTAGAATGAGAGTTGCACTCTTGTGCTCCTCCATTTCCAGCACTAAAAAGTCAGTAGGGAAGGCAAATGGCCCAACCTTGACAATCATGTCCTCAATTATGCCTGATGGGTATTTAATGGAGCCATCAGCAAGTTGAAGACAGATCCGGGTTGGTTTGACCTCTTCAGTCAGGCCAAGATTTCTGATAGTAGATGCAGGAATTAGGTTGATGCTTGTCCCAAGATCACATAGAGCTGTCTTGGTACAAGCACCCTCTAATGTGCATGGTATCATAAAGCTTCCGGGATCCTTAAGCTTTTCTGGTAAGCTTGTTAGAATGACTGCACTACATTCTTCAGTGAGAAAAACTTTTTCTGTTTCTCTCCAATCCTTCTTATGACTTAAGATCTCTTTCATGAACTTAGCATAAGAGGGTATTTGCTCAAGTGCCTCTGCAAATGAAATCTTTATTTCAAGAGTCCTAAGATAGTCTGCAAAGAGGGCAAATTGTTTATCCTGTTCCGCTTGGCGGAGTTTCTAAGGATAAGGCATTTTGGCTTTATATTCTTCAACCTTAGTTGCTGCAGGTTTATTTCCTACAGAGGCAGGTTGAGAAGCCTTCTTGAGGGAGTTATTATCAGCACTTGCAGGTGTCTGATCCCTCACTGGCGTTTGAATGCCAGAAATGAACATGGATTGGGCGTTTAACGCCAGTTTTTTACCCTTTTCTGGCGTTTGAACGCCAGACTTATTCCTCTTTGGGCTCTTACTGTCCTCAAAGGGATTTTGGGTAGCAGGTTGCTCATCCTCTATCAGCTGTTCTTTTCTTGGCTTTTTGCTGCTTTGAGTTGAGGTATTTAATGTTTTTTCACTTCTTAATTGAACTGTTTGGCACTCCTCTGTTATCTGTTTTGATAACTGCTGTTTTGTTTGATTCAATTGTGATTCCATATCCTTGTTAGCATTTTTGGTTTCTTGTAGCATCTCCTTAACTTCTACTAACTGCCTTGTTATAGAAGATAGTTGCTGATTGAGTTCAGCAACTTGTTCTTGAGGACTAAAGTCAGTTGATACTGCCTTGGCTTCTTCTTTCATGGAGGACTCATTACTTATGTATAGATGCTGATTTCTAGCAACTATATCGATAAGCTCTTGAGCCTCTTCAATAGTCTTTCTCATGTGTATAGATCCACCAGCTGAGTGGTCTAGAGATATCTGAGCTTTTTCTGTAAGCCCGTAGTAGAAGATGTCTAACTGCACCCACTCTGAAAATATTTCAGAGGGGCATTTCCTAAGCATCCCTCTATACCTCTCCCAGGCGTTATAAAGGGATTCATCATCCTCTTGTTTAAAGCCTTGGATGTCCAGCCTTAGCTGTGTTATCCTTTTTGGAGGAAACTATTGATTCAGGAATTTGTCTGATAACTGTTTTCATGTTCTTATGCTTGCTGTAGGTTGGTTATTTAACCACCTCTTAGCTTGATCTTTTACGGCAAATGGAAACAGTAATAATCTGTAGACATCCTGATCTACTTTCTTGTCACGTACTGTGTCAGCAATTTGCAAGAACTGTGCCAGAAACTCAGTAGGTTCTTCCTGTGGAAGACCGGAATACTG
>NC_029792.2:90295071-90303305 GCF_000816755.2 Arachis ipaensis | reverse complement strand
AAAAAATTAACTATAATTTCAAAAATTAGAAAAATAGATAAAAAGGAAATTAAAAATTAAAATAAGTAATTAATTAAAAAGATTTGAAAAATGAATGATTTTAAAATTTGAGATTAGAAAAGATAAGATAAGATTTTGAAAAAGATATGATTTTTAAAATTTTGACCAAATCAACCTAATGAATTCGAAAATTATGAGCAATTAAAGGAAAGGATATTTTTTTTTTGAATTTTATGAGGAAAGAGAAGAACACACAAAAGACACAGGACTTAAAATTTTTAGATCTAATGCTCATTGTTTTTCGAAAATTTTGGAGGGAAAATACCAAGGAACACCAAACTGAAAAATTTTAAGATCAAAATACAAAGAAGACTCAAGAACACCTTGAAGACTCACAAGAACAACAAGAATAAAATTCAAAGACTCAAGAACATAAAAAGAACACCAAACTTAAAACGTTTAGAAAACTAAAAATAAATTTTTGAAAATTAAAGAAAAATAACAAGAGAACACCAAACTTAAAAGTTTGACACAAGATTTAATCAAAGAAAATTTATTTTTGAAAAAGTTTTAAAAGGAAGATACCCAATTACCAAGAACATAAGCACAACGCTCTAGCCAACTGAGCTATAAATTTAACGTGTTTTTTTTAAAAAAAAAGGTATTTAATGTATATAAATTTTTTGAATACTGATCATTTGAAAACGCACAAGAAAAACAAGAAAAGACACAGAACATGAAAAACTAAAGATCAAATAAGAAAAATAGCAAGAACGACTTGAAGATCAAGAAAGAACTATGAACACAAATTCAAGAATTTAAAGGAAAATAAAAAATCCAATTGACACCAAACTTAAAATATGAATCTAAACTCAAACAGAAGACTCAAAGAAAAATTTAAAATTAATAAAGAAAAATAAAAATTTTTTTGAAAGATTTTTGAAGAGAAAATAAAAGACTCTAATTTAATTACTCTAAATCAAAAAATAAATTTTTCCTAATCTGAGCAACAAAATAAACCGTCAGTTGTCCAAACTCGAACAATCGCCGGCAACGGCGCCAAAAACTTGGTGCACGAATTGTAAATCACACTTTTCACAACTCGTACCACTAACCAGCAAGTTCACTGGGTCGTCCAAGTAATACATTACGTGAGTAAGGGTCGATCCCACGGAGATTGTCGGCTTGAAGCAAGCTATGGTTATTTTGTAATTCTTAGTCAGGAAATCAATGATAAGAGTGATTATATTTATGAAGAGTAAAAAGCATAAATTAAATAGTACTTGTTATTCAGTAATGGAGAACAGATTGAGATTTTAGAGATGCTCTGTCTTCTGAATCTCTGCTTTCCTACTGTCTTCTTCTTCACACACGCAGGTCTCCTTCCATGGCAAGCTGTATGTTGGTGGATCACTATTGTCAATGGCTACCATCTGTCCTCTCAGTGAAAATGGTCCAAATGTGCTGTCACCGCACGGCTAATCATCTGTCGGTTCTCACTCATGTTGGAATAGGATCCATTGATCCTTTTGCGTCTGTCACTACGCCCAGCACTCGTGAGTTTGAAGCTCGTCACAGTCATCCCATCCCAGATCCTACTCAGAATACCACAGACAAGGTTTAGACTTTCCGAATCTCAAGAATGGCCGCCAATAATCCTAGCCTATACCACGAAAACTCTGATCATGAACCAAGAGGCTAAGAGATACACACTCAATCTAAGGTAGAACAGAAGTGGTTGTCAGGCACGCGTTCATAGGTTGAGAATGATGATGAGTGTCATGGATCATCACATTCATCACGGTTAAGTACAAGCGAGTATCTTAGAACAGAAACAAGCGTGATTGAATAGAAAACAGAAGTAATTGCATTAATTCATCGAGACACAGCAAAGCTCCTCACCCCCAACCATGGGGTTTAGAGACTCATGCTGTCAGTAATACAATATGAAACGTGTAAAATGTCATGAGGTCCATAGTAAGTCTCTAAAAGTTGTTTTTATACTAAACTAGTAGCTAGGGTTACAAAAAATAAGTAACTAAGTGCAAATAGTGCAGAAATCCACTTTCGGGGCCCACTTGATGTGTGCTTGGGCTGAGCATTGAGCTTTACACGTGTAGGGGCTTCTCTTGGAGTTAAACGCTAGGTTGTAGCCTGTTTCTGGCATTTAACTCTGGTTTGCAGCCTGTTTCTGGCGTTTAACGCTAGAATAGGGTAAAGACTTGGCGTTAAACGCCAATTTGTGTCGTCAAAACTTGGGCAAAGTATGGACTATTATATACTGCTGGAAAGCCCTGGATGTCTACTTTCCAACGCAATTGAGAGCGTGCCAATTAGGTTTCTGTAGCTCAAGAAAATCCATTTCGCATGAAGCAGGGCCAGAATCCAACAGCATCTGCAGTCATTTTTCAGCCTCTGAATCAGATTAAAACTCAGATCCCTCAATTTCAGCCAGAAAATACCTGAAATCACAGAAAAATATACAAACTCATAGTAAAGTCCAGAAATGTGATTTTTAAATAAAAGCTAATAAAATTATACTAAAAAGTAATTAAAACATGCTGAAAACTACTTAAAAACAATGCAAAAAAGCATATAAATTATCCGCTCATCACTTTATCTCAAGGTAACTCTTAATACGGGCTTTCAATCGATAATCTCGAGCCAGTTGGCCCAAGTTATCGGGTGATGAAGCACCATTCAGATGTACTTACCCAAGGCTCGCCTTGAAATACAAACATCACAAGCACATAACTTGGCTCTAGTCATTGGTGCTGAGAGACTTACAACTTTAGAGTTTTCAATCTTTCCATACTCTTTTTTTTCACTACTTTAAGAAATTAATCATTGAATTCTCATAATACTTCTTCAGAACTTTTGTTTTTGAGATTCTCCTTCCATTTCCTCAATATTCATATATCTTGCATTCATTAAATGTAAACATATACTTTTGGGAACCACCACTTATGTTTTGAATTCTTCTTTTTATTATTTAATTTTTTTCATCAGGACATCTCCATACAAATCGATCACTGGAGGAACAAGCATACAAGTTCAAGCACTAAAACAAAGAAAGAAAAGAAAAAAAAAAGAAGATGCAATGCATGAAAGAAAATAAAAAAAAACAAGAAAAAAGAAAGAAAAATAACTAACCATCAGAAAAAGAAGATCTATCTTACCCAGATCACTTATTCATCATCACTGCTTTCCTCATCCTCAGTCCCAACCCCTTCTATGTGTATTCTTCCATTATCTAGAGGCTAGTGGTGTTACTGATGGGGGAAATCGACGGTTAGAAATTTTCACAAAAATAATCTCGTCGAAATATAGATCCAAACTAATAATTAAACCTCAATCAAAGTTTAATTTGTTTGTCACAATAGAAACCAATAAAAACTGCGAATATTTAAACCTCGGGTCGTCTCTCAAAGGAATTACAGGAAAGTGTGCATATTATTGGTTATGAGAATTTTTGGGGGTTTTTGTAATAAGAGATAAGAAATGTAAATAACAAGAAAGTAAGCTAACAACTAAGAAAGGTCTTGGCGAGGGGTGAAAATTGGAATTCCTATCCTCATTATCATCCTCAATTGTGATGGTAATTGTCTTTTGCTCTCGCTTAGTTATCCTCTAACAATTGAAGGAAAGTCAAGTGAGCAAAATTAACTCTAGTCCACAAGTCCTAATCAAAGATTAGCTTTAGTGGACTTTAAGTCCACTAGCAACCTTCAATTACTAATCAATAAGAGATTTTGACAATTCAAGAGTCTCCAAGTTACCAACCCAAGCCAACAATACAAAAATCTACTCTAAAATCCAACCAAGCATTTTATCAAACACTTGGAAGGCATAAAAGGAAAGCATGGTAAAAATACAATAATAATAGAATCTAAAGCTACCAAATGCAAGACAACAATAATAACAACTCAAATAAACATCAATAACATAAAAATATTAAAATTGCATTAAAGAAAATCCAAATCCAACAATAGTGCAAGAACATAAAAGTGACAAAATAAAGGAAATGGTAAGTAAAATTAAGAGAGCAAAGATGTAGCAATAAGAAATTGCAATGAAAACTAAATCTAAGAGAAAATTAACTACATCTACCCTAATTCTAGAAAAAAGAGAGAGCTTCTCTCTCTAGAATATAACCTAAAGCATGTTCCTAAACTAAACCTAATTGCTCTCCCTTTGTTCCTTCTTGAATTTGGCCTCAAATACTTTAGAAATGAGTTGGATTTGGGCTTGAATGAGTCAAAAAATTGCTAGCCATGTTTTCTTTAATGAAGTCACGTGACAAGTGTCACGCGTACACGGGATACCACGCGTACGCGTGGCCTGACGAATCTTTCACTCACTCATATGCATGGCCATGAATTCTACCAAATCCTCATTTCTTCATGAATTCTCCACTTTGCATGCATTTTCTTCATTTCTTCAATCCAATCTTTGCCTTCTAAGCCTGGAATCATTTAACAAACACATCAAGGCATCGGATAGAATTAAAAGAAATTAAATTTAGCAATTTAAGGGTTTAAAAAGCATGTTTTCAATGTTAAGCACAATTTAGGAAGAATTTACAAAACCATACTATTTTAGTGAATAATGTAGGAAAAATTAATAAAATCCACCAAATTTAATACAAGATAAACCATAATATTGTTGTTTATCAGTTACCAACACCAAACTTAAAGATTTACAGAGTTCTAGACACAAGTGTTTTTAATTATATGAAAGAGCATGGGTGCATGAAAAAGGAGGGGATAAGATGACTTTTAAGCTATGTAGTTAAAATAGATAAATTTTGCAAAGATTTTGAGGACTAATTGTTTATTTTAAAATTTTCATGAAATGAATTTAGAGATACTTAAATGAGGAGAATGCTTTGAAAGCACCTGCCTTCAATTCAGGGTGCGAGGCGCCCTTGAATTTTTGCTTCCTTGGAAGCCCCCTTTAATTAGGCGCTAGGCTCTCATTCATGGGTGCTAGGCACCCCTTCTTCAGTAGCTTGGGTGCTGGGCATCCATCTTGGACACTGGGCATCCAAATATTTTTTTTAAAAAAAAATTGAAAAATAATGTAAACCAAAAGTGAAAGATGAATACAGAAGAAAGAAGAAGAAGAAGAGGAATGCAACTACGGAATGATTAAATAAACAAGACAAGAAAAGAAACTAACCATGGTTGGATTTTCTTCCAACAAGTGCACTTTTAACGATACTAGCTTGCAGTTAAATCTTCTAGGTTGGGGGTTGAGATGCCTCCTAACACCTTCCAGTGCCATCCCCTATTAAATAATCATTGTCCAGTTCCTCTTCCGTTTCAGAATCTATGTGGTGTAGAGAGTCTTCAAGGGCTCCTTTGTCCATAATTTCTTGGACCAGGAAGTCGATTAAGTCAATTCTCATACAACTCTCTAATTCACTAGGGTGTTGAATGGATTTGAAAATCTTAAAAACCATTTATTCCTCATATACCCTCAGTGTTAGCTCTCCTTTTTGGACGTTAATGAGTGCCCATCTATTAGCTAAAAACGTTCTTTCTAGGATGATGGACGCATCCTCATCTTCCTCTATATCGAGGATTACAAAGTCAGTAGGAAAGATAAACTTTGTAACCTTGACCAATACATTTTTCACTATCCCATGTGAAAACTTTATTGATCGATCAGCTAGTTGCAATAAGATTCTGGTTAGCTTCACCGCCTCTATTTGTAGTCTCTTCATCATGGAGAGGAAATAAAACAGGGGAAACAGGGCACGGAAAGCGATGTGCGCGTAGATGACAGGATGGACAAGTGACGTGTAAGTGTCGGCCACGCGTATACGTGGAACGCATAAAGTCCAGGTGACGCGTAAGCGTCACCCACGCGTACGCGTGGGTCTAGATTGTGCTAAACGCACAGTTCCAGCGCCAGTTTCACACAACTCTCGGGTTTTTGTACCAGGAGCCCCAATATGGCATATGACGCGTATGCGTCGGCCACGCTTATGCATGGCTCGCCACTTTTTTTTTTACATATGAAAACAAAAACAGGGCACTCTCTTAATCTACAAGAATTCTAAAATAATCAAAATTCAAAGTTAACAACAAATCTTTTTAGTTTTTGAAAAATTTTCTAATACAAAACACACAAAACTTACACTTCAAGCAAAATACAACAACTATTCTAATCAAAACATGAATTTAACAAACAACCTATCAATCAAAGAAATGTATAAGAGTATAGAAAATAAGAAAAAACTACCTATAATGGAAAGAGGTTACCATGGTGGGGTGTCTCCCACCTAGCACTTTTAGTTTAACTCCTTAAGTTGGACTATTGGGAGGCTCCTTGTCAAGGTGGCTTATGCTTATACTCATCCTCGAACCTCCAAGAATGCTTGCTCCTCAATTAGTTGTCAAAATTTCCAACCATTTTCACCAAACTTGGGTGAGGTTCTTTCCAAGATATGAGCTCCCAAAATTGGTCTTCATGTTGTGATCCGGGATCCCATATCTTATTTTTACACCCATATTCTAATTGATAATCATTGATCCCTCCAGGTGGTAATTGATCCGAATTCTCATGTAGACACCAAATTCTCCTCCTAAACCCACACAAATTAGCATTCCTCCAACCATGGAACCTATGCCTTGAGGGTTCAACCTTTATGAGCCTAACATTATTTTTCCAACCACTACACAATTCTCTCCTACTCTTAACTTCACAAAGAGCTCTAAGTTGACCATCATTTTCAATCAAACCATATTCAAGTGAGAAAGTCAATCTTAGGGATAAGAATTTTACCCACTTGAATGTTGTGTAGGATGGTGACTTAGGAAGGGATATCTTCAATGGTTTTGCAAGTGTCATTTCCTTATGCTCTTCCTTGATTATCTCCCTCTCTTGACAACTTTCCTCAACTTCTCCTTGCTTGTCAAATTCTTCCAACTCTTCATCATCATTAACCAAATCAAATTTTGGAGGTTGTGTGAAGTCCACTTCAACATCAACTTCACATCCATTGGAAGAATCTTCAACAAGGTCACCAATGTCACTTGGTGTAGAGTTGTCTTCAATGACAGAGCTTGCTTCTTGCTCAACCTCTTCCTCTTGGTAGCTTCCTTCCAATTCAATCTCTTTTTCACTGCTTACCAAGGGTATGGAAGGTGAGGTATCTTCTTCTTTAATCTCCATGTCAAGACCAATGGGGGAGCATTCAATTGTACAGGAGGATTCAATTGTACATCAATGATTGAATCCATCTCTTGATCAACCTCTTCAAATTTTTCCACCATGATATGCCTTGGAGGTTGTACACCCTCCTCAATATCAATATCAAGCTTCCTGAAAGAGGGCTCTCTAATGCTACATTCCCATGGACTTCCAACATCTCCTAGGTTTTCAACCACTCCTTCCTTTTCAATAATCTCCACCTTCTCCTCTTGTTGCACTCCTTCCTTCAACTCCTCTTCTTCACCTTGAAGCTCCAAACTCACTCCCTCACTATGCTCCTTAATTGCTTCTCCACATACAACAATGGGAGTGCCT
The DNA here is from genome assembly GCF_000816755.2 of Arachis ipaensis. Lineage (NCBI taxonomy): Eukaryota > Viridiplantae > Streptophyta > Magnoliopsida > Fabales > Fabaceae > Arachis > Arachis ipaensis. The sequence goes on along the minus strand of NC_029792.2, from coordinate 90,295,769 downwards.
TGGTGGTGCACGAAATTGTGATCTCCAGGCTCGAACAAATCCTGGTAATGGCTCCAAAGCTTGGTGCTCTGATCTTAATTCATAATTGTCACAACTTCGATACAACTAACCAGCAAGTGCACTGGGTCGTCCAAGTAATACCTTACGTGAGTAAGGGTCGAATCTTGTGCTTCCAAATTTCTAATGGAAGATCTTGTTTCATTCATGAAACTTACAGTGACCTTAGATAGATCAGAGACTAGATTTGCTAAATTAGAAGCATTTTGTTCAGAGTTCTCTGTCTATTGCTGAGTTGATGATGGAAAAGGTTTGCTATTGCTAAACCTGTTTCTTCCACTATTATTAAAGCCTTGTTGGGGCTTTTGTTTGCAAGAGAAAAACACTAAAAAGATTTTGAAAAAGATAAGATTTTCAAATTGAAAATTTGATTTGACTCATTTGCAACAACTTGATTTTAAAAATTTTGAAAAAGTCAACCCAAATTTTCGAATTTGATGAGAGAAAAGAGGAAAGATATTTTTTTTTATTTTTGAATTTTTATGATGCAAGAGAAAAACACTAAAAAGATGCAATGCATGAAATTTTTGAATCAAAACAATGAATGCATGTATGAATGATATGAATGTCAAGATGAACATCAAGAACATATTTTTGAAAAATTTTTAATGCAAAGAAAACATGCAAGACACCAAACTTAG
>NC_029792.2:90294365-90295050 GCF_000816755.2 Arachis ipaensis | reverse complement strand
GAAGGATGATGAGCGTCACACATAATCATCACCTTCATCACGTTCTTGGGTGCGAATGGATATCTTAGACGAGAAATAAGAAGAATTGAATAGAAAACAGTAGTACTTTGCATTAATCTTTGAGGAACAGCAGAGCTCCACACCTTAATCTATGGAGTGTAGAAACTCTACCGTTAAAAATACATAAGTGAAAGGTCTAGGCATGGCCAAGATGGCCAGCCCCCTAAACGTGATCACAGGATCAGAATACAATCCAGGATGCCTAATACAATAGTAAGAGGTCCTATTTATAATAAACTAGTCACTAGGGTTTACATGAGTAAGTAATTGATGCATAAATCCACTTCCGGGGCCCACTTGGTGTGTGATTGGGCTTGGGCTTGAGTGTTACACATGCAGAGGCTATTTGTGGAGTTGAACGCCAGTTTCTGTGCCAGTTTGGGCGTTCAACTCTGGTTCTGGATCCTTTTCTGGCGTTGGACGCCAGATTTGGGCAGAAGGCTGGCGTTGAACGCCAGTTTACGTCGTCAATTCTTGTCCAAAGTATGAACTATTATATATTGCTGGAAAGCCCTGGATGTCTAATTTCCAACGCAATTGGAAGCGTGCCATTTCGAGTTCTGTAGCTCCAGAAAATCCACTTTGAGTGCAGGGAGGTCAGAATCCAACAGCATCAGCAGTCCTT
>NC_029792.2:90266302-90294331 GCF_000816755.2 Arachis ipaensis | reverse complement strand
TTTTTTATTTTTATGATTTTCTAATTTTTTTGGATTTTTATTTATATTTTTCGAAAATTATATGAAAAAAGAAAAAAAAATAAGGATTCCAAAATTTTTAATATGAATTCCAGGAATCTTGCCATGTTAGTCTAAAGCTTCAGTCCAGGAATTAGACATGGCTCACTAGCTCCAGTCCAAAACACTAGACATGGCCTATGGCCAGCCAAGCTTCAGCATATGATTCAGACATGACATGCCTGACATGCCCTACAATCGTATAAAGTGATGGTTGGAAGCCTCAGTCCAAACGAATTTAGACATGGCTTTACAGCCAGCCAGGCTTCACATGCTTTATGAAACACTAGAATTCATTCTTAAAAATTTTGAAGCCATAGAATAATTTATTTTTTGAAAACATTTTTATTTTTTTCGAAAATAGATGAGAAAATTTTAGAAATATTTTTGAAAAATTTTTGAAAAGAAAATTGCAGGGAGGTCAGAATCCAACAGCATCAACAGTCCTTTTTCAACCTCTGAATCTGATTTTTGCTCAAGTCCCTCAATTTCAGCCAGAAAATACCTGAAATCACAGAAAAACACACAAACTCATAGTAAAGTCCAGAAATGTGAATTTAACATAAAAACTAATGAAAACATCCCTAAAAGTAACTAGATCCTACTAAAAACATACTAAAAACAATGCCAAAAAGCGTATAAATTATCCGCTCATCACTTGGTCATGCAAGCTTAGGTAGGATGAGTACATGTTGCTAACGGCTTCTGCCACGATAGCAATCTTGGCTTCTATCTCCTTGAACTCCTTTTGTGTCTCTTCTTGTCTTTGGAGATAAGAGCTAATATCTCTTTGTTGTGCTAGCTTGAAGGCATGGAGAGATTCATCTATTAGAGGTGGTGTAAGAGAGGGTTCATTATTTGGGAGAAAGGGCTCATAATTGGAAGGTAGATCTTCTTGGTAAGAGTATGGAGATAGTGTATATGGAGTTGGTTCTTGGGAATAATTGTGTTGGAATTATTGTGGTTCCATGTATGGCTCATATGGCTCATAAGGTGGTTGGTATGGTGGATAAGGATTAGGGTCATATGGGAGTGGTTGGTGGTATGAGGTTTGTGAGTATGGTGGTTCAAAACTAGGTTGAGGGGGTGGTTCATAGGCATATGGTAGTGGTTGTTGACAACTACAATGAGGATCACCACATCCATTAGATTGATATGCATTGGGAGTGGAATTATACCTATAAGGAACCGGACGAGGTTGTTGCCAAGAAGGGTGATCAATTCCTTGAGCCTCCTCCCACCTTTGATTATTCCATCCTTGATGCATATTATCATTGTAGTTCCCCTTTCCTACAACATAGTTTGAGCCAAACTCATAGCTAAAAGGGTGAGAATTCATAATAGCAAAAGAGAATAAAAACAAAAACTAATAAGAACTGATAAAAAAAACTAACTCTTAAAGCAAGCAAAAACTAATAAGAAGCCTATTAACATATATATAATAGCCAATAACATAATACCATTGCAATTCCCCGGCAACAGTGCCATTTTGATAAAAATCTCGTTGCAAGTATAGTTCTAAAAACAAACAATCCTCAATAAAAAATTTGTTTGTCACAAGTACAAACCCCAATAAAAATTAACCAAAGTATTTAAACCTCGGGTCGTCTCACAAGAAATTGTAATGAAGTGTTTAATTATTGGCTATGAAGATTTAAGGGGGTTTGATTTATAATTGGCAAGGAAATATAAAAGCAAGAAAGTAAACAACAAGAACTAATAAAATAAAGGAAAGAACTGTTGGCTAGACATAGGTAATTTGAGATCACAATCCTTGTCTACAAACCATAGATTGATAATTATGAGGGGCCAACCCATTTAGTCTACTCCTATGCTTGAAGTAAGTATAATGTCTACCTCAATGCATTAAGTACGTCAAATAGGCTTGATCAACATCAATCCATACGTCCTAACCTAACTACTAATTGACTTAGTAGTAGGCTAGAGTCAATGGTTATCAAATTAACCATATAGGGTTCTCAAATCACCAATTCAATGAGACCCAATGACTCAAGGTCACTCAATTCCCTTAACCTAGGCCAAGAGTTAAGAAAACTACTCAAAAACTAGAGAAAATATTTCATCAAACACCTAGAGTGCAATAAAAGTAAACATCACAAAATGCAAGAATTAACAAAACCCATAACTATCTTAAGCAAGAAATCAACAATAGCAATGAAGGTAAACATAAAAAAAGACATGGAAACATAACATTGCATTAGAAGAAATCAAGATTCAACAATGGTTCATCAACATAAAAGAGAGCAAAATAAGAAATTAACAAGAGAAGTGACTAAATTAAAATGCTAGAACAAGTAAAAGTAAAAGAAAACTAAAATGAAAAAATATTAAAATCTAGATAAAAAAGGTAATGGAAATAAGAACCCTAAATCTAGAGAGAGGAGAGAGCCTCTCTCTCTAGAATTCTACCCTAAAACATGATGAAAACTCATCTATGACTCCTTAGTTCATTCCCCCTCAAATCCTTGGGTTCAATAGCATCAGAAATGAGTTGGATTGGGCCCAAAAGGCTTCAGAAATCGCTGGCCACGAGTTGCTTTAAGTGAGTCACGCTGATCCTGCAATGCGCACGCATGGGGGACGCGTGCGCGTCGCCTAACTGTAAGGCAAGTATGGCATATTTTATATCATTTTGAAATTCTGGATGTTAGCTTTCCAACGCAACTGAAACTGCCTCATTTGGACCTCTATAGCTCAAGTTATGATCGATTTAGTACGAAGAGGTCAGGATTGATAGCTTTGCAGTTCCTTCATTTCTTCATGAGTTCTTCCACTTTGCATGCTTTTCCTTCATTCCTTCAATCCAATCTTTGCCTTCTAAACCTGAAATCACTTAACAAATATATCAAGGCATCAAATGGAATAAAGGTGAATTAAATTTAGCTATTTTAAGGCCTAAAAAGCATGTTTTCACACTTAAGCACAAATTTAGGGAGAATTACAAGACCATGCTATTTCATTGAATAAATGTGAGAAAAGTTGATAAAATCCCCTATAAATTAAGCACAATATAAACCACAAAATTGATGTTTTCAAACTCGGTCATTCGACCGATCTCCGTGGGTAATAATTTCCTTTTTCAATACCAATTCTTGATTTCCTTTGTTAGTTAGTTGTTGCATTGTATGATAGGTTGCATGTTAGTTAGAATTTGTACGTATTTTTACCACTTCTTTTTATGTTAGGACTACTTGGTTAGGTTGATGATTTCTTTTCCAAGAAAAATTGTTTTAGGGCACCTTACCAATTTGAAAAAAAAATTTGTTGAACTTGCTTGAAGAATTTATTTTGGAACATGGTTTTTGAGCTAAGAACACAAGCATGTGAGTTTTGATTCCAATTATGTGATTACATCATATAACTACTTATTTTCCATTCTTGTGTGTATTATATTCTTTCTATGATTGTAATCCTTGATTTTTTTTTATTCTTTATGTCCATTATTTCATGTATAAATGTATTTATGTGATTGAGGTCATCATTTCATTTAGCTCACTTACCCAAATAGGCTACCTTTCATCAACCATTGTTAGCCAATTTTGAGCCTATTTAATCCTTTTTGTTCTTAATTCTAGCACACCATTACCCCTAAGTAAAAAACAATAAATGTCCCTTAATTTGGATCTTTGATTAGCTTAGGCTAGTGAGGGTGTGTATCATTTGGGTATGGGAAACTTGGGACATTGGTTGAGGTAAAAGTATATTTTGTATTTTCATTGAAAATCATGGGATTGGGTACGTGCTTATGCATTAAATATGTAAAATTATATGTATTGATATGTTTGTATGTACTTTGTTGTGAAAAAAAATGTGAAAAAAATGTAGAAAAAGAAATAAAAAAATAAAAGAAACAAAAAATTTATAGAAAAAAAAATGCAATAAAAAGGGGACAAAAATGCCCCAAAGTAAAAGTAACAATAACAATGCATATGGAATGTGAATTAAAGAGAATGCTTGAGTATGTGAAAAAGTGGGAGTCATGGGTAGCTAGGCATTGAATTAGAATTGTATAGGTTGTTATATGTGTTTGGTGAGACCTTAGGTTAATCAAAGATTCAAATTTCAAGCTCACTTGACTATATGCATACCTTACCTTTACCCTAACCCCATTACAACCTATGAATAAGTCCTCATGATAAATGTATGCATGCATTGAATAATTGTTTATTGCTAGGTGAAAAACAAATTTTGGAAAGCATGAGTAGAAGAGAATTGAGTGATCAACCCTATACACTTGAGTGACTAGAGCGGATACACTTCCGGTGAGGGTTCGATACTCAATTTTTTGTTCCCGACTTTCATGAGCTTTTTTCTTGCAAGTCTATTTGAACTTCATTTTGATATTTGAATTGGTAGGATTCATGAATTGGCATACTACTTAGCCCTACTTGCTTATATATGTTCTTGGAGATTGATTCATTTTTAACCAAGTAGGTAGAATCACTTTGCGTTTAGTTGCATTCATATAGATAGGTGCATATAGTTTCTTTGCATTAAATAAATGTTTATACCCCTTTTCTTGTCCTTTTTTATTCTTAGCATGAGGACATGCTTGGTTTAAGTATTGGGAGGTTTGATAAACCCCAATTTTGTGATTTATCTTGTGCTTAATTTAGGAGATTTTATCAACTTTTCTCACATTTATTCAATGAAATAGCGTGGTTTTGTAATTCTCCCAAAATTTGTGCTTAAGTGTGAAAACATGCTTTTTAGGCCTTAAAATAGCTAAATTTAATTCACCTTAATTCCATTTGATTCCTTGATATATTTGTTAAGTAATTTCAGGTTTAGAAGGCAAAGATTGGATTGAAGAAATGAAGGAAAAGCATGCAAAGTGGGAGAACTCGTGAAGAAAAGAAGGAACTGCAAAGCTGTCAATCCTGACCTCTTCGTACTAAATCAATCATAACTTGAGCTACAGAGGTCCAAATAAGGCGGTTTCAGTTGCGTTAGAAATCCAACATCTGGGGCTTCAAAATGATATAAAATTTGCCATAGTTGCCTTGCAGTTAGGCATCGCACATGCATCCCCATGCGTGCGCGTCGCAGGATCAGCGTGACTCACTTAAAGCAACTCGTGGCCAGCGATTTCTGAAGCATTTTTGGCTCAATCCAACTCATTTTTGATGCTATTGAACCCAAGGATTGGAGGGGGAATAAACTAAGGAGTCATAGTTGAGTTTTCATCATGTTTTAGGGTAGAATTCTAAAGAGAGAGGCTCTCTCCTCTCTCTAGATTTAGGGATCTTATTTCCATTACCTTTTTTATCTAGATTTTAATCTTGTTTCATTTTAGTTTTCTTTTACTTTTACTTGTTCTAGAATTTTAGTTTAGTCACTTCTCTTGTTAATTTCTTATTTTGCTCTCTTTTAGTTATTAATGAACTCATGTTGCATTTGATTCCCTTTAATGCAATTGATGTTTTATGTTCCTTTTGTTGTTGAATTGAGTTGTTGATCTTACTTTTCTTGCATTGGGTAGTTGTAGAATTTATCTTTCCTTTCAATTTATTATGCCTTCCTTTTATGCCTTCCAAGTGTTTGACAAAATGCTTGGTTGGATGTTAGAGTAGATCTTTGAGCATTCTTGGCTTGGAAAGAGGAATTAGGTGATCTTAAGTCATGAATACCCAACTTATGTTGGTGATCTAGAATTATTGGTTAATATTGTTTCCATTGACGCTAATCTTTTGCTAATTCAATTAGCAAGTTGATTAGGACTTTTGGAATTAGATTAACTAGTCTTATTTGATTTTCTCTCATGTGATGATAACATTATACCTTCTTCCATTGTTAGAGATGACAAAATAGGATAAATTCTTGTTAATCATTGTTATTAGTGACTAGGATAGAAAGGTTACATTCTCAATTCTTGCCATGAATGTCTCTCTTTATTACTTGCTTTCTTTAGTTACTTAATTTACGTTTCTTTCCATTTATTTCTTTGCCTCTTTTATAAACCAAACCCCTTGTTCCTTCATAGCCAATAATTGACCACTTCATTGTAATTCCTTGTGAGACGACCCGAGGTTTAAATACTTCGGTTAATTTTCATTGGGGTTTATACTTGTGACAACCAATTTTTTTATTGAGGATTGTTTGTTGGTTTAGAACTATACTTGCAACGAGATTCAATTAAGAAATTCTATACCGACATGACAATTTCTCACATCACAAATTGATGTTAACTCCCAAGTCACAAAGAGCTTTGCCAATGGTGACATCCGAATGGTGTAAGAGTTTAAAAACTATCAGGATCTTTCAACGTCTGTGGTAGTTTCTTTTGAATGATGGCGCTACACTCTTTGGTGAGGATTACCTTTTCATCTTCCTTAAGGGATTTTCTCTTGGGCAACAACTCCTTCATGAATTTGACATAGAGAGGCATTTGTTCAAGGGCTTCAGGGAAAGGAATGTTGACTTGTAACTTTTTGAACACATCCAAGAACTTGAAAAGGTTATTCTTTTGATCATAGTTCTGTAACCTTTGAGGATATGAAATTCTTGGTTCATAGAGTTTCATTTTTTCCTTCTTCAGCTCTGTTGGTGCAGGAGTTTCCTCTAGTTTTTCCTCCTTTTTCTCTTCTAGAGGATCTTTGGTTATCTTCTCATTCTCCTTGGGAAGCTCCTTGTTAATCACTTTTCTACTCTTTAGAGAGATGGCCTTGTATTCTTCCCTAGAGTTTGGTATGGTGTCACTAGGAAAGAAATTGGTAGGATTTTCTGCCAATTGCTTAGCAGTTTGCCCTACTTGTACCTCTAGGTTTCTGATGGAAACTTCTTCATTTTTTAAATTTTCTCTTGTTTCTTGCATATAATCTTGGGTTTGTTGAATGAAAGAGGTAGTGGTCTGAGAAAGTTTTTCAATAGTAAGCTCAAGAGACGATCATTTTTTATGGTTGGCTTATTGTTAATATGGGACATTGAAGTTCCTTTGTCCTTGGTTACTCCAACCAAAATCGGGATGGTTCCTCTAGCTAGGATTATAAGTTTTGGAGTGTAACACCCTACCATTTATTGCCTTATGCTTATGTCATAATTCAGTTTGGTGCTACTAGAAGCCTGTGAAAGGATTTAAAACTTGAGGAAAAGACACTTCGTCAATCGCTCACACTCGAGAATATATATATAAGCGCATCGGAAGAAAGGCAGATAATTAAAAGCTCAAAAGATTAGGCCAGCTATATTTATAAGTATCAACTAGTCTCGGCCAGTTAGAGTTATAACTGTAAAATAGTTTGATAGACATAACCTATCTCTCCAAAATACATCGTAAGCCTCTAAAGGCAAGTCTTTAAAACAAGTGCATAATATAAGTGTTTCCAAAAGAATGAGAGTCTAAAATTAAAGTAGAATGAAAGGTCTTCTTTACTGTCTTCCAGATAAACCTCCTGCTCACTGAAAAGTGCTGGGACCTGCATCTGAAAAGTAATAATTCTCGAAACGAGTGAGAACATCATCCATTACGGGGTTCTCAGGAGGACAATAATTCCAAATAGAGACTATGTGAAAGTACATGAATCCGCTAGGCAATCTTAATCTCTAATCACACAAAATTCAAGCCTAGGGTTCTTTCTAATCTGAACAAAGTATATAAATAAATCTCAAATATATTAGTGATTCTCTAAATGTCAGTTCTTCCTGATACAAGCTATCATCTCTTTCAATATCATAGTTTTCCAATTTTAATAATTCAATATAAAGACTTAGTTTCAATGTTATCAATTTATTTTCAGTTTTTCCACAAACTGCAATCACCACATCTCATCAAGAAAAACCCTCAGTGTCACCACCATCAACATGAGGGATCTCTCAGTTGTGCAATCAAATACAAGACAATACAAGAAATACACAAAATAGAGATAACAGGTAAAGCACTTAGTTCAATTAACATATAGTTACATTTACTCAACAAGGCAAGCTAAATACAAGATACATACCCAAATAATACACTCAAATGCAACTGATATATGCATGTCCTACTGACCATGAGCTCACGTGTCGGTTAAATTGCCAGAATCTGATACATCCGGTAGCTAACCAGGATATCATCTCTCTTGTATGATCTGGGATATAGTACCTGAAACACTCTTGGGATATAGTGCCCGATGCCCTTCAGGGATATAGTGTTCGGCATACTTCACACATCGAGAGAATACAGAACCTGAGATCTAGTGTCTGTCACACTCTTGGGATATAGTGCCCAACATACTACACCAATAGAGAGAACCACGAACAAGCAGGATTTTACCACCATCCTTGCTCGTGCTATAACCACAAGTCAAAAATTGTCTCAATTCCATCCTGGAGCAAGCTGGACAAAGCCGCAATCCTTGCGTCTACCCAGAAAGCTCATATACCATCTGGGAGCAAGCAAGATAGAACCATAATCGTTGCATCTATCCTGGAAGCTCAAATATCAATCAAGCTCATTCTCTCCCTTCAATCATATCAACTCAATCTCATCATTCAGTCATATCAATTCATTCTCATCATTCAATCATATCAATTCAATTTCATCATTCAGTTATATCAATTTATTCTCATTATTCAATCATATCAACTCATTCTCATCATTCAATCATCTCAACTTGTTCTCGTCATTCAATCATCTCAACTCGTTCTCGTCATTCAATTATCTCAATTTATTCTCGTCATTCAATCATCTCAACTCATTCTCGTCATTCAATCATCTCATCTAATTCTCGTTATTCTCTTGAATCATCTCAATCTCATAATTTAATTATATAATCTCATCCTCATTATCCTCTCAAATTAACTCAATCTCATCATTCAATTATATCATTTTATTCTCATTATCCTCTATACCCATTATAGGATTTACAAAAGTTTGAAACATTAAGAAAATGGTTTATGGGCATAAGATTCATTCCAAATCATTGAAAATAGTTATTGGATTTGAAATAGGGATTACGGAAGTGAAAACGCAGAATGGAATAGGCGAAATAGTTAAAAATCACATTTTCATCAAAACAAGACATTCATGCGTACGCATGCCTGATAAATCCCAATTTTGTGGTTTATATTGTGTAGAATTTGGGGGTTTTTATCAATATTTCTCACACTTATTCACAAGAAATGCATGGTTTTGTGTTCCCTTCCTAATATTGCTCCATGATAAAAAAACATACTTATTTTGCCTTAGAATTGCAATATTTTGATCCTCTTTTATTGCCATTCGATGCCGTGATGTATTTTTTGAGTGATTTCAAAATTAATAGGGCAAGAATGGCCTAGAAGAGAGAAATAAAGCATGCACAAGAGAAAGGAACATGAAGATTTGGATTTTGGAAAACTCAGCATGGGCGCGCACGCGCACTTCACGCGAATGCGTGCATAAGGATAGCTGGAAGCGGCACGCAAGGATAAACGCATCCACGCGGGTCAGAAAAATTCCACCGACGCGCACGCGCGCATGGCGCGCATGCGTGGATCACAAAAGCAATCGGCACGCATGCGCAGAAGGCTGCACGTGACCTCATTAAAGGAAATCGTGCCTGGCGATTTCTGAGGCTCAAGAGGCCCAAATTCAAGCTGTTTCTACATGGAAAAGACCCAAGGATGCTAGGGGAAAGGGGGGATCATTCATTTTACACTTAGACACAATTTTTAGCTAGTTTTTCGTTCTTGTTCTTCTAGAGAGAGAATCCCTTGTTCCTCTCTAGATCTAGCTCTAATTTGATCTTCCCTTGTTGAATTCTGAATTGGATCTTGTTAATTACTAGTTTTGATTGTTCAATTTAAATTTCTTAGTATAATTTTGTTTAGATCTTGTGTTAGTTTAATGATTTCTTATCAATTGTCACTTTATACCCATTTCATGAATGTTGTGAATCTTGACTTGATAGTGTTACATCGATGATTTTTATGATTAATTGTGTTGTTTGAGTGATTGTATGTTGATAATTGTTAGTGGGTACTTGTTAATTTCTATTTAATTGCCATTTGAATATGTCTTTTGTTAATGCTTACCATGTGTTTGATGAATTGTTTCCTTTGATCATGGAGTAGTTTTCTTTACTCTTGGCCTAGGCTAAGGGAATTGGGTAAACTTGAGTCATTGGTTCTAATGGATTTGATGATTTGGGAACCCTTAGTAGTCAATTTGATAGCCATTGACACTAGCCTACTACTAAGTCAATTAGTAGGTAGGTTAGACCTTATGGGTTGATGTTGACTAGACCATTTAACATACATCAAGTGTAGAAGTAGACTTAATGAGTTTGGTTCCTCATAATTGTCAAGATATGGTTATTAGACAATGATAGTGACCCCAATTCCCATGTCTAGCCAAGAGTTGCTTTTATCATTCATATTTGAAAACTCAAAAATTCCTAATTGTATTGCTTTAGTTATAGTTGATTGGTTAGTTCTAGAGTAGAATTATAATTGAATGTTATCTTATTAGTTTGGAGTTTCTCACATCTTGCTTAGTTATTTGAATTATTTTCTTGCATTTTAAGATTACTTACTTGTTAAGATTCTTAGTATAAATTCTTGCTCATGACTTGCAACCCCGGATTTCTAACCAATGTTGAAGTACATGTTTGCCATTCCTTATGAGACGATCCGAGGTTCAAATACTTCGGTTACTTGTATTGGGGTTGAACTTGTGACAACCAAATTCCTTTCTAAATTTGATACTCGAGGATTGTTGTTGGGAAGAGCTATACTTGCAACGGGATTTTATTGAGAAATTCTATACCAACGTAGTCCACGAGGACCATCAAATTTTTGGCGCCGTTGTCGGGGAATGGTTGCAACATATGCCTTAATATTGGTTATGTGAATATGTGAATATTGTAGATAGTTTACTTTCTTTCAATACTTAGCTATAGTTTAGATTTCTTTTGTATATGTGCTATGACTCCCAAGTTTGATGACTCGGTCTCAACCGAATTCTAGTTTAGCCGAGTTTGACCCTGAGATTGAAAGAACTTTGTTACACACTCGGCAAGCTAGCCGGCGGTTGGACTATACGGCTAGTACTTCGGCCTCTCTTGAGGAACATACCGAATCACTAGACGGTACCGAGAGTGACTTGGAGTCTGCTACTTCCTATTCTTCTGTTGGCACTACTAATACATCTTTGCATCCTACAGGTGAACCATACATGGCGGAGCCACGACGGATCACTTTACACGAGCAAGGAGCTCCGGATATCATACTTCAACCTTTGCAAGCAAGGTATCCAAACCTTGATCCAAACTTTGAGTTGAAGAGTAGCTTGATACATCTACGTCCTAAATATCATGGGTTGCCGGGTCAAGACCCCATCCGACATCTAAGAGATTTTCAAGTTGCTTGTTCTACGGCTCGAAGGCATGGAGCCGATGAGTTGGCTATTATGGTTTTTGCCTTTTCTTTCTCTCTTGAAGGGCAAGCAAAGACATGGTTTTATTCGCTACCAGATGAGATTGCGACCAATTGGGATTTTTTGAGAAGAGAGTTTCTAGATAAGTTCTTCCCGCCGGAGAAGACCGATTATGTCCGGAAGGAGATCTCGGGTATAATGCAAAGAGACCAAGAGAGTTTGTATGAGTATTGGACTCGGTTCAAAAGGCTATTGGAGTCTTGTTCACATCATGGATTGAACACTCACTTGCTCATTAGCTACTTCACCGGAGGTCTTTGTGTGGAAGATAGAAGATTGCTCACCGCTTCTCGTGGTGGTTCCCTTTCGAAAAACAAGACGGAGGGAGAAGCTTGGAAGTTGATAAATGATGTTGCCGAGGCTACACAACATGTAAGGGTGATAAGTAATCCTCTCAAGGGTGTGGTAGAACCATCCCCTTCCGAAGCAAGCCTAACCAAAGCACTTGGGGATATGACCACCATCCTCACGCAAATACAAAAGGATCAAAAGGAATACTACTCCATCCAAGCCCCACCTCCAGTTGCTCAACTTGAAAGCCCTCCTAGGATTTGTGGTTTGTGCTCTAGCACCACATATTACACCGATCAATGCCATCAAATTCAAGAGGAACATGCCCTTGTAGTGGCCAATATGAATTACAACAACCGTCCACCCTATCCTTCTCAAGGCCAAAACAACTACCCTCATGGTAGTAATTAATATCAAGGGTGGAGGGATAATGCACAAGGGAGCAATCAAAACCAAAGATGGAACAACTCTTCTTCTCATCACAACAACAACCAATCTTCATCTCAATACCACCATAACAACACCAACTACCAAGCCAACTAAGGTCACTCCAACCAAAACCAAAACAACTACACCAAATACCAAGTACCACACCATAGACAACAATCCAACCAAACCTCTCCATCGTTCACCAATTAAGTTGATGAGCTTAGAGCCGCCATGGAGAAACGAGACGAGAGCAACAAGGCTCAATTTCATGCCTTGGGCGCTCAATTGGCTAACCTCACCAACATGCTTTCAAAGATGGCCATGTCAAACCAACTCTCAACCTCCAACAACAACACCAACCAACCCTCGAGCTCTTCTAACCTTCCATCCCAACCCCAACCAAACCCCAAGGGCGGTCTCAACGCCATCACTCTACGGTCGGGGGACTACATTGGAGGAGATACCTCCTAGGGTCATGGAAGACATTAATGAGGAAGAAGTGGTTGTTGAAGCTCCACATGAAGAAGAGGAGGTAGACAAAAGGCATGAGGAAGAAGGAGTAAGCCTCAAGGAACCCAAGAGGAAAGCTATAGTGGATGAGTCCATTCCTATTCCATTCCCTTCCATGGTGAAGAAAGCAAAGAAAACACCGGAATTTGATTTGAACATGCTTCAAGTGTTCAAGAAGGTTGAGGTAACCATACCACTTCTTGATGCCATTCAACAAATTCCAAAGTATGCAAAATTTTTGAAAGACTTGTGTACACACAAGGATAGGATAGGAGAATTGGAGACATTATCCTTGAGTAGTTCAATTTCTTCCTTGATGGAGCCTATTCCAAAGAAATGTGGTGACCCTGGACCTTGTTTGGTATCTTGTTGTATTGGTGGGTGCACTTTTCATGATTGTATGTGTGACCTAGGAGCTTGTGTAAGCATCATGTCGCTTTCTATCTTTGTACGGTTGAATTTAGCTCCATTAAAGAAGTCGGCGGTGAGGTTTGCCTTAGCCGATAAAAGTGTGATCACGGTGATAGGAATAGCCGAAGATGTACTTATGGCGATCGAGGATTTGGTTTTTCCGGTTGACTTTTACATCCTTGAAATGCATCAAACAGAAAATAGAAGCTCATCCTCCGTTCTATTTGGTAGACCCTTCCTTAAGACCTCTAAATTTAAGTTAGATGCCTTCACTGGCACATATTCCTTTGAGGTTGGAGACAAAACTATCAAGTTCAATTTGGAAGAAGCCATGAAGCATCTTCCTGAAGAGCAGTCCGTTCTCCGATGTGATGTAATCGATGAAGTGGTAGTGAAAGTACAAGAAGAAGACCACAACAAGCTATGCTATCCTATTGTTGAAGAGACAGATGACCACGAGGATGAACCTGAGAAAGTTGTTGAAAGTGAACTCCGTGAGCTTGATGAAAAGGAACCTCAGCTTGAGGCAAAGAGTGAACAGAAACCTCTTCTATCTCATTTAAAGTATGCTTTCTTAGAGGACAACCAAAAGTTTCTGGTCATTATTGCTAGTGAGCTTTCTAATGAAGAAGAAAGGAAGCTCCTAGATGTTCTAAGAAGGTACAAGAAGGCAATTGGATGGAGCCTAGCTGATATTGTGGGGATTGACCCTCACAAGTGCATGCATCGTATATTTCTCCAAGAGGGAGCTAGGCCGGTTAGGCAACCGCAAAGAAGGCTCAACCCAACTATCCTCGATGTGATAAAGAAGGAGGTCACTAGACTACTTGATGTGGGTATCATATACCCAATTTCTGACAGTGAGTGGGTGAGCCCGGTCCAGGTTGTTCCCAAGAAATCGAGCATCACTACGGTTAAAAAGGATGATGGTGAAGTGGTCACCAAGAGAGTACAAAATGCGGGGCGAGTGTGCATCGATTATAGAAGATTGAATGCTGCTACAAGGAAGGACCACTACCCTTTTCCCTTTATCGATCAGATGTTGGACCGTTTGGCGGGTAAATCCCATTATTATTTTCTTGATGGATTCATTGGTTACTTCCAGATTCACATTGCTCCTGAAGATCAGGAAAAGACCACATTCACTTGCCCTTTTGGCACCTTTGCCTATAAAAGGATGCCATTTGGATTATGTAATGCACCTGCTACTTTTCAGCGGTATATGATGAGTGTCTTTTCTGATCTGATGGAGAATTGTCTGGAAGTCTTTATGGATGACTTCAGTGTTTATGGAACTTCATTTGATTGTTGCTTAGAGAACTTGGCCAAGGTCTTAGCTAGATGTGTTGACACTAACCTTGTCTTGAATTTTGAAAAATATCACTTTATGGTAAGACAAGGCATAGTGTTGGGACATGTAGTTTCTCATGAAGGCATTTTGGTAGGCCCGGCCAAGGTCGATGTTATCACCACTTTACCTCACCCCTCATCTGTGAGGGAGGTCCGCTCGTTTTTAGGACATGCAGGATTCTACAGGCGCTTTATCAAAAATTTCAGCAAAATTGCTTTGCCATTGTTGCTCCTACTCCAAAAAGATATGGACTTTGAGTTTGACAGTGCATGTGTGAAAGCGTTTGAAGAGCTAAGGAGAGTTCTTACCATAGCACCGATTGTGTGAGGCCCCAACTGGATGTTACCATTTGAGATAATGTGTGATGCATCAAACCATGCTGTAGGTGCCGCGCTTGTACAGCGCGATGGTAAACTCCCTTATATCATTGCTTACTCTTCTAAAACCTTGGATGTAGCACAATCCAACTATACCACTACTGAAAAGGAACTCCTAGCTATTGTTCATGCTTTAGATAAATTCAGATCTTATTTGCTAGGATCAAAGATAGTGGTATACACAGATCATGCAGCTTTAAAGTACTTATTGACAAAGAATGAGTCAAAGCCTAGACTCATACGTTGGATCTTGCTTTTGCAAGAATTCGACATTGAGATTAGGGACCGGAGTGGGTCTCAAAACTTAGTTGCGGATCATTTAAGACGCCTTGAGAATTTAAAATTTGACCCATTTCCGATCAATGACTCATTCCCATTGGATAGTTTGCATGCTGTGTCGGATAGTTTTCCTTGGTTTGCCCCAATGGCGAACTACTTGGTTGCAAAACTCTTCCCTCCCAACTTTTCTAAACACCAAAGGGATAAGTTGAGGAGTGATTCCAAATACTATATTTGGGATGACCCTCACTTGTGAAAGAGGGGAGTGGACCAAGTAATTCGAAGATGTGTCCTGGAGTCTGAGATCCAACCCATTCTTGAAGCTTGCCAGTCGTCCGAATGTGGTGGCCACTTTAGCCCACAAAGGACTGCTAAAAAGGTGTTGGATTGTGGATTCTGGTGGCCAACCTTATTCAAGGATGCTAACCGGTTCTGTGTGTCTTGCCATCAGTGTCAGAAGTTGGGAAACACAACCCAAAGGGATGAAATGCCTGATGCCAGGGCATCTTGGCCAGTTTCACTGACCTTTTCTTTACTGTTTTTAGGTTAGTTTCATGCATTTTCTTAGGAAATAAGCTAGTTTTGGATAGATATTCACTTACACCTTGATTCAAGCATACATTGTGCATTTTATATTATTTCATGAGGATTTTGCATGAGTTTAGTGACAAATTGTATGCTGCATTGCCCATGACTTGTACTAGAACTTTGATGCACTCTATTGCTTGATTTCAGGACCAAAGGAAGCAAGGAATGGGAGGTAACTTGCAAAGTTAATGAGAAAAGTGATTGCCAATAACGCTCTCGAAGCCATCATTGACCACGTTAAGAGTCACGTTAACTAAGTTAACGTGATCTCTAACGTGGAGAGGGGAAGTTGAGCCAACGTTAGTGACACTTAACATTGTCACTAACGTTGGCAAATGCTCATAAGTGCCCACGTTAGAGTCCACATTAACTTAGTTAACGTGGCCTCTAACGTTAGAAAGGGGGAGAAACGCCAACGTTAGTGACATTCAACATTGTCACTAACGTTGGGGATGGCTAAGCATGGCCATGTTAGAAGCCACGTTAAACTAGTTAACGTGGACTCTAATGTGAGGCATAGGGGCACCTTGGAACGTTAGTGACAATGTTGAGTGTCACTAACGTTCTCGAAGGATGGCAAGCCCACGTTAAAGAGCCACGTTAACTAAGTTAACGTGGGCTCTAACGTGGGAACAAAGGGGGCTTTTCAAAGTTATTGGGAATGTTAAGTCTCAATAACGTGTGCGAAGGACTTAGAGGCAACGTTAGTGGCAATGTTTGTGCCACTAACATTGAAGTTAACATAGCTTTTACTTGGGAACGTTAGTAAGAAAGTTGATTGTCACTAACGTTCTCGAGCTCATATTTTCACTAAACGTTAACACCCCTAACGTCCTGAGCTAAAGTCTCTGCCCACTTCACAGTTTCTCTCTGCAAGTAAAGCCAAGCCCAAATGAAGAAGAGAACTGCTTCAAACTCAAGATCCAAAGGCCCAAGACTTGAAGAGCCAACTAGAAAATGAGAGAAGTAGTATATATAGGAGTAGCTTTGAATTGTTGAAGGAGTTCTGGAAGTTGGAAAAAGAGAACTACTCTCTGTATTTTACCTTCTCTTCAATTTCTAGTTTTATGATGTATTCTCCATCTTTGTTTTCATTTTCTAGAGCTATGAACAACTAAACCCCTTTCATTGGGTTAGGGAGCTCTGTTGTAATTTGATGGATCAATACTAATTTTCATTATTCTTCTTCTATCTTTTCTCTTGATTTTACTTGAAAGCTTTCGATCGTCATCCAATTGAGTAGTTATCTTGGAAAAGAAGCTATTCAAACTTGGATCTCTTTTGAACCTTGAAAGAGGAATGAAGAGATCAAGCTAGAAATTCTTTCTCATGCTGGACCAAATTGGGTTTGGATGGGTATGTGACTGTAACCCTCTCAATACTTGGTTTGGGAAATGCATGTGTTTTAATCAGTGACCATACTTCATCTCTTCTCATGAGAAATTGACCAAGGAATTGGCTGTTGATCAAGATTTGAGAGATTGAATTGCAAGAAATTGTAATTCAATCAATTAAGATTGCCAAGGAGTTCAATGAGTGCATTGATTGAGGAAGAGATGAAAATGAACTTGATCCGGAGAATTGCATCATCTCCTAAGCCCAATGAACTCCCCATCTCTGATCTTACCCATTCTCTTTAATTTCTGCCATTTACTTTTATGAGCAAATTCCCCATTCCCATTTACAATTCTGCAATTTATTTTCAGTCATTTACTTCCAGTCCTTTAATTCTAGCATTGACTTTTCTGTTATTTACATTCCCGCCATTTTATTTTCTGCAACTCTCAACCCAAATTCTAGATTCGCTCAACTAGAACATTCTTCTAATTAAAGTTGCTTGATCAATCAATCCCTGTGGGATTCGACCTCACTCTATTGTGAGATTTTACTTGACGACAAATTCGGTACACTTGCCGAAGGAAATTTGTTGAGAGACAGTTTCCACCCACATCAATGCCTCAGCAACCCATGCTGTTCTGTGAGATATTTGATGTGTGGGGCATTGACTTTATAGGACCATTTCCCAACTCCAATGGGTATCTGTATATTTTGTTAGCGGTTGACTACGTGTCAAAGTGGGTAAAAGCAATGCCTACCCACCTTGACGACGCCAATACCGTCATTTCTTTTATTAGAAATAACATTGTATGCCGTTATTGTTTGCCACGAGCAATCGTGAGCGACTAAGGATCCCATTTTTGTAACAGGAAAGTAGAGGCACTGTTCAAGCACTATGGAGTGTCGCATAAGGTTGCTACTGCTTATCACCCATAGACCAATGGGCAAGCAGAAGTGTCCAACCGGGAGATTAAGAGAATCTTGGAGAAAGTGGTCAATCCACAAAGGAAGGATTGGAGCCTCCAGTTAGGAGATGCACTATGGGCGTATAGAACGGCCTACAAGACTCCGTTGGGGATGAGTCCCTTCCGGATCGTCTATGGTAAGGCATGCCACCTTCTGGTGGAGATTGAGCATAGAGCCTATTGGGCGGTAAAGCAGTGCAACATGGATATGACCCAAGCAGGAGTGGCCAGAAAATTACAGCTAGAGGAGCTCGAGTGTTTGAGGAACGAAGCGTATGAGAATGCCCGGATTTACAAGGAAAAGACTAAAGCATTCCATGACCATCACATCCGAAAGAAGGATTTCCAAGAAGGTAATGAGGTTCTCCTCTACAACTCGAGGCTTCGATTCATGCCTGGCAAGCTCCGCTCTAGGTGGGAAGGACCTTTCAAGGTGAATGAGATAAAGCCCTATGGAGTGGTGGAGTTGTTTGATCCTAAAAGTGAAGCAACTTTCAAGGTGAATGGGCATAGAGTGAAGAAGTACCATGGCTACAAGCTCCCAAAAGAGCTAGAGGTGTTCCTATTGGCGGATGCACCTAGAGAAGGGGAAGCTTGAGCGACTGACTGTCTAACTTAAGGACGTTAAAGAAAAGTGCTTGGTGGGAGGCACCCCACCATGGTAAGATCTTCCTTGTGTATACATTCTTGTTTTAGCTCTAGATTTTTGTATATTTTGTGACTTCTTGATGTTGTTGATTGCATAGGAATGCTAGTTTGTTGATCTTGTTGGATAACTAGGATGTTTAGATAGATTTCATCATTTTGGTATTGATGAATGGTTAAAGTAGAGAGAATGCTATGTTTTGAATAATGCATAAATTTGTGAATGTCTCTTTGAATACTAGCTTAAACACCTGCCAAGAATGTGTTAGAATAGCTCTTTTTATGTTGTGAAAAAAAGGGAGGGGGAGGAAAAAGGGCATCCGAGCGCAAGCGTACTGTGCGCGTGCGCGCCGGAGGCATATTTCTTACTCTTGGGCCAAAAACCTGAGACTCATGCCCACTTTGTGCCCATTTCATGCTAGGCACCCACGCGCCAGCGTACGTGCCGCCTGCGCGCCCTTTGCAATTTGGCCATCGACGCACCAGCGCACTGCGCGCGCGCGCCAATGGCACTATATGGACTCCCTGGTACGAAAAACCAGAGAGTTATGCCATACTTGTGCCTAACCTGTGCCCACACCGATGCGTCTGTGCACTGCGTGCGTCCGCGCCAGTCGCCCACTGACTCATGCACGCGCTTGCGCACTGTGCACGTCCGCGCGCCTGTGCTGCATGCCAACTCTTGTACAATCTACCCGAGACTTAGGCCAACTTTGTGCCAGTCCTGTGCCAGGGGCACAGCTGTATTCGCGCGTATGCGCCAATGACGCGCATGCATCCCTCGACTAATCTTCACCGACGCGCCAGCGCACCGTGCGCGCGCTCCCTGTTCTGTCCCTCTCCCACCTCCTTTCTTATTTCTTTCTTCTTTTTTCTCCATCACCTCTCTTCCCTTCTTTCTCTTCCACAATCCACCTCCACTATCTCCGGCTACTCACCGGCGACCACCACCTCTTTCGGTGGCCCTACATCCCTTCTATCTCTTTCTGATCTTCACAAAAGAAAATTCTACCTTGTTCATTTACACTTCTCAAGGTTCTACTTCATCCATATCTCATCTATTACTTTCTTTGCATAATCTCTTCTTCTAGTTAGATTTTTTCTTGTTGATTTACTTATTTTCTCTTTTAGTTGCATGATTATACTACTTACTTTTTATTTGTTTACTTTTCCTTTTTCTTGTTTTTTTCATGGATGTTGAATTTGAGTTTAATTTGAGTTGTATGGATCTTCTTGATTGTCTCTCGTTATCTTTGTCAATAAGTGCTGATTATGTTATGATTGATATTTCATTTTGGGCTTCAAATTGGTTGAGTATCTCATAATTGCTCATTGCTTGATAATTGCATGCCAAGTGTTCGAGGAATTACACGAATGCCATTTTGGTTTATTTTCATCATGTACTTTCAATTTGGTGATTCTCCTCATTCACTTGCTTTCTTCTAAATGCATTGAGTCCACTTTACTTGCTTAGAGGGTGTTCCGAGGGTTACCTGAAACTATAGGTCGATCTCGGACGAGATCTTCTGTACCGGTCGGAGATGACGTGTCCGGCTGGTGAGTGGCGGTCGGAACTGTTGTATCCGACTAGTGGGCTGGCTATGCTGCTAATCCTTCGTCACCGGAGGGTGGGGGTACCTGCAAGGGACTCCGATGCTTAAGTTAGCAAGGGTATTAAGCAGGTTTTTTGTAGAATCAGAGTATGAGTTATACCTGGGTGCTCCAGTGTATTTATAGTAGTGTGGAGTGACCTCTTTTGGATAAGATAAGTTAGTTATCTTATCTTATCTTATCTTTGAGTGACGTCAGCTTATCTTCAAGGGAACCACCATTTTCTCTGTAGGCCTGGGCGGCCTTTGGATTTGGGTCACGTTCCTTGATTTGGGCCCTCTTTGGGCTTTCCTGTCGATTTGGCTGAGCCCTTTAGAAAGAGGTCGGATGGTTTGACCTGAAGAGGTCGGTCGCTTTGTCGCTAAACATCCCGGGACGGGTAACTCGACCCAAGGTATGAACAGTGCCCCTGCTCGAGCTCGGCATTTCTTTTGAGGTCGAGTCTTAGTTTTAGGACTTCGATCCTTCTCTGGTGAAGCCGAACTCGAGCACTTTGTCGACTTCATCTCTGTAGAGTTCTCTTTTTTGAATACGGAACGTTTTCCTTTCCTCTTCTGAAAGCGCGCCCTTTTGCATTAGCGCTTGTTAGCCTTGGGAATGTGCAAAGATATTAATACCTTCATTAATTGGTTTTTAATTGCCCCGTTTCTCTTCTCCGTAACCTCCCTGTTCTTTCTCTCTTTCTGTTTTCGCCTGGAGTTTATAGTTTCTCCCTGCGACATTGCTTGGTTATGGCTTCTTGTGGAAGAGGGGTGACTCTGGATTTTGCCTTCTGTTTCTTTCTTTTGTGAGGCTTTCTGTTCGAGGGGTGGCTCTTCTTCCTATCGCTTCTGCTCTCAACCTTTCTTTATGGTTTTCTCCTATTTTTCCAGGTTTGGTTTCTACTTTCTGCTTCTTTACTTTTTGCCTTCGGTTTTTGAAAAAACTCTGATTTTCGTTTGAAATGCATGCTGGAAAGTCTGAAGCTTTTTGCGTTGTTATGCTCAATTTGTTGTTTGCGACTGTCGCCTTCATATTTTGGAATTTTGGGTCGATGAACTGTTTGATAATCTTTTGGTAAAAAAGACTGCACCTTTTGTAACTTTTTTTCTGGTAGACTTTGTAGCAGATAACGTTCTTTCTTATATTTACTTTGTCTTTTTCTTCGTGTTGCTGTTTGTCTGGAAGGGGGGTTTTTTCTTCGTCGAGGGTTTTTGTCAAGATGTTAGCTTGGTAGATTTTTCCTGAGTCTTTACTCTGTCACTGCCTCCAAAGGATGCCCCTGGACCTTGTCTTGGGGTTTTCCTTTTTATCTGTTTGCATGCTTGAGTCATGTTCTGCTATGGGTTGTTTTTGACTTTGTCCGAGATGTTTGGGTTAGTAATTTATTTTCTTCTTTTCTTGCTGTAGGACTAGTTGACCTCATGTCTTTTCGCAAGAACATTGTTGAGACATCTTCCCAAATCCTTGAGGGCATGGCTGATTGGGTGGATTCGATGGTTCTTTTGTGTGTTTCTTTGGTTGATTCTGAATTTTGTCAGCAGCTTAGGCAATTTCATAGGGTTTGTAGTAGTGGTAGTGAGGAAAAGAATTATGAGCTTGTACCCCCACTTCTGAAGAGAGAGTTTGTTTCTCTACTCGAGTTGCTGGAGATCGTCCTTTTTTCTATGCATACGTTTTCTTTTTTGGCCAGATGAATATCACCATTCCTTTAACTCCTTTTGAGACCAATCTGTTGTGGTCTTACAATGTAGCTCCATCCCAACTTCACCCCAATTCTTGGGGCTTTATAAAGATCTTTTAATTGCTGTGTCGTGAACTTGACGTCCCTGCTTCGCAATCCCTTTTCTTTTATTTGTTTGTCTTGCCAAAACCTGGGGTAGTGAAGAAAAAGGCTTCCTAGGTTTCTTTCCGAGGTTCGCAAGGGAAGAAATTTTTTTCTATGTATGATAAGTCGTGTCGTGATTTTAAGAACTATTTCTTCAAGGTCCGAGCTGTTGAAGGAGCTCGGCCCTTTTTTCTGGATGAGAATGATGAGCCCACTTTTTCTTTAGAGTGGAAAAAGAACATTGTTGTGTCGAGGTATTCATGGGAGATGTTGGACGAGGTCGAGCAGGCCTTTGTGACTGTGTTGGAGGAAAATTGGGGGGAGCCTCCCTATCTTGATACCAAGAAATTCTTAGGGGACCCCTCACTTCTCCGAGCCGAGCTGGGTAGTGATCGGTTTCCTTTCTTTGCCTTCTTTGCTTTATTTATTTTGTTCTCTTGTATATAACTTGGCTCTGTTGGTTTTTGTTAATTTTTAGAATTGGCAAAGACTTTGGATTCAATGAAGGCATTCAAGAAGGCAAAGAAGGCCACCGCAGCTCAACTTGCATCATCCAAGGCTGCTGGGCAGGGGTCTTCTCAGGTTCCTCCTAAGATACCAGTTTCAACTGCTTCTGGTCCGAGGAGGATAATTCCTATCCCTCCGACTCATTTGGTTGATCCACCCCAATCCTCTACTGTTGCCTCCTCTCAAACTACGGGTCCTCCTCTGAAGAAACAGAAGTCTGTTGAGCCTTTCGACCTCGATGCCCCCGATTTTGATGCTGTGGGGTTTGTTGACAATCAGAACGCCCCCTATGGTCGACTTCCGATGAATGATGTGACCATTCTTTACCATCTGGATTTCATCACTAGGAGTAGTGTGAAGATGGCACATATGGGTGCGGCTCTTTTTTGAACTGCTCAGGATATCCCGGTTCATGCTACAAAATCTTTTATTGAGGAGGCTAAGTCAGAGTTTGATCGGATTAAGGGCTTGAAGGAGGAGCTGGAGGCAAAATTGGCAAAGGTAGAGAAAGAGTTTGAGGGTGAAAAGGGTAGCCCTATTGCCTTGGCGGCTTCTGTGAGGTTGGCTGAAGACACAGCATTGAGGGACAAGGAGAGCTATGTCACGTCCTACAGGGAAGTGATGCGTCTCAGGGAGGAGTTGGAGCATGCCCGGGCTGATTATGCCGAGCTCCAGGGTCACCTTGTGGGTAGCGTGAACGCTGCTTATGAGAACCTGAAGGAGCAGGTTCGAGTTCTTGCCCCCGAGCTTGACCTTACTCTCTTAAGCCTGGACAACGTTGTAAAGGACGGCAAGATTGTCCCTGATGACCCTGATGACGATGATGTTGAACCTCCTTCTGTGCTGGTTATCAAAGCTACTATTGTGCCGACTTCTTCAGCTCCTCCTGCTGGGGTTAGTAATCCCGAACCAGAGCCTGACTGTCAGATATTAAATCGGGATGACGGGACAGTGGATGCAGTGCCCCTTCAGACTCGCCCTCCTTCACGGGACAGTGGATGACGGGATGCCGTGAAGCCTTCAGATCTTCCCTGATTATGTAAAATGTTTTGTGTAGATAGCTCGGCCTGTGAGCTTTTAAAACTTTCTTTTTGTAATGTTGCTGACCGTTGACACTTTTTTCAGTTGTTTGTTTGGCAACTTTATTTTGGAAATCAAAAAATAGCTTTCAAGTTCTTGGGGCTGATTTGGGTAGCCTCTTTGAACTTGTTTTTATTATAACTTCATGCTTTTAATATCATGTCGGTCTTTATCTATCTTGGTACCTTTTTTAGGTTTTGGTAGTGCTGGAGCCTTGTTGCTCGACCTCTTTGGATTGCTTTTGTACTTATGGCTTTGATTCCTTTGAGGCTTCTGAAGTTATTTCTAGTAATCCTATTTTGTTTGGACCTTTTATGAGGTCTCTGCCAGGTATTAATTTTATCATTTTTTGTGGGCCGACTTCATCATGTCGGGTCCTTCTTTATGTGGGCCGACTTCGTCATGTCGGGCCCCTCTAAGTTATTTTTGTAATCCTCTTTTTTGGACCTTGTTCAGGTCTCTTTCAGAAAATACTTATAACTTTATGTTTTGGGCCAACTTCGTCATGTCGGGCCCTTCTAAGTTATTTTTGTAATCCTCTTTCTTGGACCTTACTCAGGTCTCTTTTAGGGATTACTTTTTATAACTTTTATGTTTTGGGCCGACTTCGTCATGTCGTGCCTTTCTAAGTTATTCTTGTAATCCTCTTTCTTGGACCTTACTCAGGTCTCTTTCAGGGATTACTTTTTTATAACTTTTATGTTTTGGGCCGACTTCGTCATGTCGTTCCCTTCTAAGTTATTCTTGTAATCCTCTTTCTTGGACCTTAGTCAGGTCTCTTTCAGGGATTAATTTTTATAACTTTTATGTTTTGGGCCGACTTCATCATGTCGTGCCCTTCTAAGTTATAGTAATCCTCTTTTATAGGGTTGGCCAGACCTTTTTCCAGGGTTTACTTATAACTTTGGTGGACTGGTCCGACTTCTTAACGTAGGCCAGTCTTTAAGTTATTATTTAGCAATCCATCTTATCAAGACCTCGTCAGGTCCTTTCTCCGGATCACTTTCGATAACTTCTTGCATTATTCCGTTTTCATCTTTGCCGATTTGTAGAAGTTGGGTTCAATCCTCGTTTGGTCGACCTTTAGATGAATTTGGTTTTCATCTCTGTTGGTCTTTATCGTGATCGTGCAGTGAATTTGTTTTTCACTTTCTGCCGATCTGTTGCTTTATAATCGGACGATGAATGTTTCAGATTAATGCGTCTTGAAAACTTGTAGAATATCTAATATATTTTATTTAAAATAAAATGCAAATATGTACATGCAGAGTTTTTATCCTTTTAAGTCGGATAATTTGTGGATCTTGGCTTGGTGCCTCATTAAAAAACCTTTTTAAGAAAAAGAGTGCATCTTATGCTAAGATCCTTTTACCATCCCTAGCTATAGTACCTTCTTAGGTTGCAGGCGTGCCATGACCTAGGAAGCTCTCGTCCATCGAGTTCGGACAGTCTGTAGTAGCCCTTCCCAAGTACTTCTATGACTCAGTAGGGTCCTTTCCAGTTTGCTGTCAGCTTTCCTTCTCTAGGTCGAGTTGTTCCGATATCGTTTCGGATTAGAATGAGGTCATTTTTGGTGAAACCTCGTGGCACCACCTTTTGATTATATCTGGAAGCCATTCGACGCTTTAGTGCTTCTTCCCTGATCCGAGCTCTTTCTTGGACTTCTGGAAGTAGGTCGAGTTCTTCTCTTTGAAGTTGGAAGTTGGCTTCTTCATTATAGTGGATCACTCTAGGCGACCCTTCTTCGATCTCCACTGGGATCATTGCCTCTATTCCGTATACTATTCGGAAGGGTGATTCCTTTGTGGTGGAATGCAGCATTGTTCGATATGCCCACAGGACTTGTGGGAGTTCTTCAGCCCAGGCTCCCTTTGAATCCTGTAATCTCCGCTTGAGCCCAGCCAATATGACTTTGTTGGCAGCTTCGGCTTGTCCATTGGCTTGGGGGTACTCTACAGAAGTGAACTGATGTTTTATGTTTAAGTCGGCCACTAACTTTCTGAAGCCTGCATCTGTGAATTGAGTGCCATTGTCTATGGTGATGGAGTATGGAACCCCGAACCTTGTGACAATATTCCTATATAGGAATTTTTGACTTCTTTGAGTAGTGGCATTAGCTAGGGGTTATTGAAAAACCCTGTTTTTAGGGTTTATCATGCATAGAATCTAAGGGTTTTATCAATGATCTTCCACACTTATTCATATAAAACTGCATGATTTCGTGTCTCTTTCCCATTTTACCTCATAGATGAAAAATGCTTCTTTTGTATCAAAATTGAGATGTTGTAATCCTCCTCTATTACCATTAGATGCCTTGATCCGTTTGTTAAGTGATTTCAGAAGTTATAGGGCAAAAATGGCCAAGGGGAATGGAGGAAGCATGCATAAATGGAAGGAGCATGAAACAAATCAAAGAATTGAAGTTTGGACATGCGCGTGCACGCGCACCGTGCGCGTACGCGTGGATGCGCTCATCCAGAGCCAGCGCAGTGGAGCCGAGCGAGGAGCCGGCACGCTTATATGGCTAGGCCATATCCCTTATGACGCTCGCGCGCACCGTATGCCTGCGCGCAGATTGCAAAAGAGCCCAAGGACGCGTACGCGTGCAGTGTGCGTATGCGTCGATATGCGCACATAATTTTTTAAATAAAACACGTGCCCAGCGATTTCAAGGGGTTTCCAGGCCCTGTTTTGGAGCAGATTTTGGAGGGAAAAGCTTAAGAAGACCAAGGCTTAGTGGTGTTAGGGAGGGGAGTCATAATTCTAGAGATTTTTAAGAAGTTAGTTATATTTTGTTTTTAGAGAGAGAAACTCCAACTTCTCTCTAGGTTTTCATCCTCCATTGCAAGTTTCCTTTGAATTCTTAGTGAGATCTATTGCTAATTGACTTTTTGTTTTGCTACAAGTGTAGATCTACTCTTCTTCTACTCTTAATTGATGTTCTTTTGGTTCAATTTCTTAGATCTAGATTTGGTTCACTTTGTTACTTTGAATGTGGATTAATGAATTGAGGTTTCATTCAATTGTGTGATTGTTGATGATTGTTTGGAATAGATAGTTTTAATTCGATTCTCTTCTCTCAATTGCCTCATGTTTTCTATAATTGCTTACCAATTGTTTGTGATAGTGACAACCTTAGCTATGGAGTAGATTTCTCTCACTTGGCTTAGGGGTTGAGTTATTGGAGACACATGAATAGTAGATATCAATTGTAGATTATGAATTGAGAATTGCTAATTGGCTTGGAGTGCACTAAAGCTAGACTTCCTTAGGGTGAGACTAGGGCTTGTGACTCAAGTTAGTTACTCTTACTTGACTTTCCTCCATTGTTAGGGGGTTAACTAAGTGAAGCAATAATCAACTCTTATCATAATTGAAGGAAACTATAATGATGGAACTTTCAATGCTTACCCTTGGCCAAGGATTTTATTTTTATTAGTTGTTGATTGCTTGCTAGTTTGAATTCTTGCACCAACTCTCAAAACCATAAAAGCTTTCCTAATCAATGATGCACATTCTAAAGCAATTCCTAGGGAGAACGACCTGGGATCAATACTCTCGGTCATATATTTTAGAATTGTTTGATGCGGTATTCGTATGTTGGTTAGACTATACTCACGATCGGATTTATCACTAGTTTCTAATCGGCATAAGAAATTTACGTTCATCAAAATGGCGCCGTTGCCGGGGAAGTTGCTTATGTGTGCCATTCTATTGGTTAGTGTGAATATGTTTGATATGTGAATACTTGCATTTCTCTCTTAATTGATTGTTTGCTTGTTTGACTGTTAGTTAGGATTAGTCTTTGTTTAGATGCCGATTGATGTCATGAGTTTCTTATCTCCTTCATTGTATGACGCGTTCACTACCAAATCCGAGCTTAGCACCCTTTGATTCGGAAATTGAAAGAACCTTGCTTCATATTAGGCAAGCTCGGAGGCGGTTGGTCTTTGAAGAAGGTGAAAAAGTTCTTACCAATTCACCAACCATATCATCGTCATCCAACGAAGGCACCAATTACTCTTCCGTTGATACTACTAATAGGTTTTCTTTTGATCTAGGTTTTGACAACATGGCCACTCCAAGAAGAGTTACTCTCAAGGAAGCGGGTGCACCAGATTTTGTTCTCCAACCTCTACATGTGCTTCATCCCAACTTGAATGCAAACTTTGAACTCAAGACCACTCTCATCAATCTCTTACCAAAATTCCATGGACTTCCCGCACAAGATCCAATTAGACACCTCAAGAACTTTCATGGTGTATGCTCGACTACTAGGCAGGAAGGATCCGATGAAGTGGCTATATGGTTGTTTGCCTTTCCCTTCTCTCTTGAAGGAAGAGCCAAGGAGTGGTTCTATACCTTGC
>NC_029792.2:90257476-90266283 GCF_000816755.2 Arachis ipaensis | reverse complement strand
TCAAGTCTTGCTTAGCTATGTGTGCCAAGGCATGAGGGAGCAAGATAAGAATTTGTTGGATGCTTCAAGCAACGGTTCTTTGTCAAAGTATCGGATGGCGGAGAAGGCATGGCAACTCATTACCGACTTGGCCGAGTCCACTCAACATGCTAGACGAAGAGTCAACCGTCCAAAGGCCGTAAATAGAGTCTCCTCTAGTGGTGAGACCGCTACCCTTACCAAGACTTTGTGTGAAATGACAAGCCTTCTAAAGCAACTCCAAGTGAATCAACAACCACCTCCATCTCAACAACAACCTCCTCCTCAAAACCAACAATGTCAACAATTAGTCCCTCAAAGAGTGTGTGGCATTTGCTCATGCTACTCCCACTACACGGACGAATGTCCAAGTCTCCAAGAAGATAACACTCTAGCGGCTACCCACAACTTTTATGATCGCCCCTACTATGAACGTTCCAATCAAGGATACCATAACCAACGGAGCAATTCTAACCAAGGGTACCCCAAACAAGGAGGCAACTATAGCCAAGGGAGTAACAATTCCAACCAAGGATGGAGGGATAGCTCCAACCAAAGTTGGCGGGACAATTATCAATAAGGAGGGAGGGACAACGGAGGCAACCAAAGATGGAACAACAACACTTCACAAAACCGTTATTCACAAAACCCTCCAAACCAACAACCAAATCAAGGAAGGAACTATCAAACCTACATACCACCTCATAGACAACCACTTCCACCTAATCAACCCCAAGCACCACAAATTACCTACCCTTCCACATCTCCAAATCAAGATGACACACTCCGATCCATACTCCAAGGACAAAAAGAACTCCAAAACACCCTCAACTCAAGTCTTAATGGCCTCACTTCTACTCTCCAAGCTCTCATTGCTCGCATGGAGCCACCTTCTATTCCCACTCCTAAAGCCTCAACCTCTAGTGCCATACTCTCTCAACCTTTGCTCAACCCCAAAGGTAGCATCAATGCCGTAACCTTGAGGTCCAGAACGCAACTGAAGGAAAGAGATTCAATGGCACCTAACCCGATGAAAGTTGCTCAAGAAGAAGATGGAGTTGAGATAGAAGAAATTGAAGAGGATGAGGAGTCACATGTAATAGTTGAAGATGAAGAACCACAACCAAGGAGTGAAGTCCCTAGAAAGGAGCAAATTTTAGAGGAAGTGGCTCAACCAATTCCATTTCCTACATTGGCAAGAAAGGCTAAAAAACGTGTGGAGCTTGACCCAACAATGGTAAAGATGTTCAAAAAAGTAGAGGTAACTATCCCCCTCTTTGATGCTATACACCAAGTGCCTAAATATGCGAAATTTCTTAAGGACTTGTGTATGAACAAAGATAGAATTCATGAGTTGGAAACCATTCTATTGGGTAGTTCCATTTCGGCTTTGATGGGATCCATTCCGGGAAAGTGTGTTGATCCAGGTCCTTGCCTAGTTTCTTGTGTCATTGATGGAGTCCAATTCATCGATTGTATGTGCGACCGTGGTGCATGCGTTAGTATTACGCCTCTTTCCATTTATCATCTATTGAAGCTCCCACCATTGAAGTGGTCGGCGGCTAGGTTTGTCTTGGCGGACAAGAGCATAATAACCGTGTCGGGTATTGCGGAAGA
Source organism: Arachis ipaensis (assembly GCF_000816755.2). Lineage (NCBI taxonomy): Eukaryota > Viridiplantae > Streptophyta > Magnoliopsida > Fabales > Fabaceae > Arachis > Arachis ipaensis. The sequence continues at coordinate 90,264,648 of NC_029792.2, read as the reverse complement.
TGTGTTGGTCGACATAAAGGGTTTGATATTTCCAATTGATTTCCATATCATTGAGATGCCACCAAGAGAATCCGAGAGGGCATCATCTATCCTACTTGGGAGGCCATTTTTGAGGACCTCTAGATTCAAGTTGGATGCCCATTCGGGAACTTACTCATTCGAGATAGATGGAAGAGTTGTAAGTTTTAGTCTAGAAGAAGCAATGAGGTACCCACCGGAGAACCATTCCGTATTCCGATGTGACTTAATTGACAACATTGTGGCAGAAGTGCATTGTGCAAAGCTAGAAGAGAAAAATATGATTGAAGAAAATAGTGAAGATCTAAGTGAAGAAGTTCAAGCGGCAAGCCAAGAGCAAAACCTAGAATTGAAGCCATTACCACCCCACTTGAAGTATTCATACCTTGATAAAGCCCACAAGTTTCCGGTGATTATAGCAAGGGAACTCAATCCTCAACAAGAAGAGAAGTTGCTACGCGTTTTGAGGAAGAACAAAAGGGCAATAGGGTGGAGTTTGGCGGATCTAGTGGGGATAAGTCCCCAAGTGTGTGAGCACCGTATCTTTTTGAAGAGGAAGCTAGACCCGTGAGACAACCTCAAAGGCGATTAAATCCTACTATTTTAGAGGTTGTCAAGAAAGAGGTAACACGGTTACTTGAGGCGGACATCATCTACCCCATTTCGGATAGTGAATGGGTGAGTCCCGTTCAAGTTGTTCCTAAGAAATCCGGGGTAACCACAATTAAGAATGAAAGCGGGGAGCTCATAGCAACACTGGTGCAAAACTCTTGGCGAGTATGCATAGACTACTGAAGGTTGAATGCGACCACTAGAAAAGATCACTTTCCACTTCCGTTTATCGATCAAATGCTCGATCGATTATCCCGTAAGTCTCATTATTGCTTCCTAGATGGCTATTCGGGATACTTCCAAATACACATTGCTCTAGAGGACCAAGAAAAAATAACATTTACTTGCCCTTTTGGAACTTATGCCTACAAGCCTATGCCATTCGGCTTATGCAATGCACCGGCAACTTTCCAAAGGTGCATGATGAGCATCTTTGTGGATTTTCTAGAGCAATGTATGGAGGTATTCATGGATGACTTCATGGTATATGGTGATTCTTTTTATCATTTCTTGGATAGTCTTGAAAAAATTTTGGAAAGATGTACTAAAACCAACCTTGTCTTAAATTTTGAGAAATGTCATTTCATGGTCAAACAAGGCATTGTTTTAGGACATATTGTTTCCAAAGATGGTATCTCCGTAGATCCGGCTAAAATTAATGTTATATCTAGTTTGCCTTACCCCTCCTCCGAGAGGGAGGTCCGCTCTTTTCTTGGACATGCAGGATTTTATCGGAGATTCATCAAGGATTTTAGCAAGGTAGCATTGCCTCTCTCAAGATTGCTACAAAAGGATATTGAGTTTGATTTAAGCAAGGAATGCATGGAGGCTTTCGACAAGCTCAAGGTAGCATTGACCCAAGCTCCCATTGTGCGAGGGCTTGATTGGAGTAGGCCATTTGAAATAATGTGTGATGCTTCAAATTTTGCCGTGGGAGCCGTGTTAGCACAACGCGAGGGTAAGAATCCATATGTCATAGCCTATGCATCAAAAACATTAGATGGAGCCCAATCCAACTACACTACTACCGAAAAAGAACTTTTGGCCATTGTTTTTGCCTTGGACAAGTTCCGAGCATATCTTCTCGGTTCAAGGGTGGTAGTGTACTCGGATCATGTGGCATTAAAGTATTTATTGGCTAAGAAGGAATCTAAACCGAGATTAATTAGATGGGTTTTATTGTTGCAAGAGTTTGACTTGGAAATCAAGGATAGGAGTGGTACGCAAAACCTAGTGGCAGACCACCTAAGTCGCCTTGAACACACAAAAGGCGATACTACTCCTATCAATGATTCTTTTCCCTTTGAGGGCTTGCATGCAATCTCGGAAACCATTCCTTGGTATGCATTCATCGCCAATTACTTATTTTCTCGCTCCTTCCCTCCTAATCTCTCCAAACACCAAAGGAATAAGCTAAAAAGTGAATCTAAATACTATGTGTGGGATGACCCATACCCTTGGAAATGTGGGGCAAATCAAGTAATTCGGAGGTGCATTCCACAAACCAAATTTCACTCAATCTTGGAAGCTTGCCACTCCTCCGAAGGAGGAGGCCATTTTGGACCTCAAATAATGGCAAGAAAAATCCTAGATTGTGGCTTTTGGTGGCCAACTCTTTTCAAGGACTCTTCTTATTTTTGTAAATCTTGTTCTCAATGCATTAGATTTGGTAATATCTCTAAGAAGGATGAAATTCCCCAATGAACCATGCTATTTTGTGAGATTTTTGACGTGTGGGGAATTGACTTCATGAGGCCATTCCCAAATTCTAATGGTTTTCTCTACATTCTACTCGCCGTTGATTATGTGTCCAAATGGGTGGAAGCGATACCCACCCGGACAGATGATGCTAACGTAGTCCTTTCTTTTATGAGAAATAATATCATTTGTAGATTTGGGTCGCCACGAGCAATCGTGAGTGACCAAGGTTCACACTTTTGCAACAGAAGAATAGAAGGACTCATGAAGAAGTATAGCATCATGCATAAAGTAGCCACGGCCTACCACCCACAAACAAACAGCCAAGCCGAGGTTTCCAATCGGGAGATTAAACGCATCTTGGAAAGAATTGTGAAACCCAATAGGAAAGATTGGAGTGCCAAGCTCACCAATGCATTATGGGCCTACCGAACGGCATACAAAATGCCAATTGGCATGAGCCCCTTTCGGTTGGTGTATGAAAAAGCTTGCCATTTACCGGTGGAAATAGAGCACAAGGCGTATTGGACCATCAAAGAGTGTAATCCAAGTTTGGGTGGAGCCGAAATTGAGAGGAAGATACAGTTAGCGGAGTTGGAATGTTTGAGGCTTGAAGCTTATGAGAACTCTAGACTTTACAAGGAAAAGATGAAAGCCGTGCATGATAGGAACATAAGAGGCAAAGAATTTAAAGCCAGTGATCTAGTCCTTCTTTACAATTCTAGATTGAGATTGTTGCCCGGTAAACTAAGGTCAAAATGGGAAGGCCCATATCAAGTAGTGAAGGCGGAACCCTATGGGGTTTACCATTTGTGCCATCCCTAAAGGTCGGATATCTTCAAGGTCAATGGGCACCGTCTCAAATTGTATCATGGTGAGCAAATGAAGAGCAACAAAGAGGTTGAGGTATTCCTTTTGGAAGACGCACCTCTTGGCAAAGAGCAATGAACAAGTGAAAGTCCAACTTAAGGACATTAAACAAAAGTGCTAGGTGGGAGACACCCCACCATGGTGAGATCTATCCTTTCCCTCCTTTGTATACCATCTTTTCTTTTGATTTCTTCATTATTTTGTAATTGCTTAGCTACACTTTTGCTTGATTAGCATTGCTTGTGCCTACCTTGGATAACTTGTTCATAAAGACTTGCATTGATTTTTCTATGAATGACTTGATTGTGTGGTAGAAGCACACTTTTCTTTAGATTTTGCATTGATTTTAGGTGTTTTTGACTTCTTTGGCTTGTTTGGCTAGTAAATACATGATAATTAGACATTGCATGCACGCACTGTGCGCGTATGCGTCCCTAGGCTTTCGCAACTCCTGGGCCATTTACCAGAGAGTTGTGCAAATTTTGGGCCAGCTTTGGGCCCTGGGCATAACCAACATTATGCGTGCGCGCACGAGACGCGTACGCATCCATGTCAATTCACGCAAAAACACGCGTGCGCGCACTAGCCGCGTACGCGTCACTATTGCGTTTTGCGACCCTGGGCCATCGTCCAGAGAGTTGTGCCCTGGTTGGGCCAATTTCATGCTATTGGCCCAGCACAACTCACGCGTAGGCGCACCTGGCGCGCACGCGTACCTTGCCATAATGCCAATCGATGCGTCAGCGCACCGTGCACGTCCGCGTCGCTCAACAAATTTTACTTTCTAGCACTTTTTCCCGAGAGTTGGGTCAGAGTTGTGCCCAACCTGTGCTGATGGCACAACACATATGTACGCGCATGCGCACCTGGTGCTCACGCGCACACTCACATTTCGCTACTTCACGCACACACGCACCGTGCGCATCCGCTACGTTACTGATTTTGCCCATGCGCGCGCACGCGTGTATAGGGTGCCCGCGTCGGTTTCGCGAACCAATTGAATGAAAGTGTGCCTTTCTCCCTCTATTTTCTTTCCTTCTTCTTACCACCACCCCTCTTCTTCACCTCTACCATCCCTACCTCTTCTTCTCTGCCACCTCCGGCGGTAACCACCACCTCCGGCGGACCCACACCTCTTTTCCCTCTCCTCTTCTTCACTAACCCTTCTCTCACCTCCATACCCTATCTCCTTCTCCCCCTTCAAGGTACCCCTCCTTTCTAAATATTTTGTCTTTAGTTCCCCTTTTTTTTCCATCCGCCTAATTACATGCTCTTATTTTTTTAAGTAGTTGCATTCATGATCTCTTTGTTTATTGCATTTTATTTCTTTCTTTCTTTTCATTTTCTTATGGGTGTTCTAAGTGGAGCTTACTCTTGCATTGATGAGTTTGTTTGATTTACTTGCCTTTTTTTGTATTTAGTGGTGTGATATGATGATTGTTGATGCTTTATGGGATGCTACATTGTCACTCTTCTCTAAGTTTTTGTCATAAAGGGATGCACACCACGTGTTTGATGAAAGAACCATATGACTTCTTGGACTCATTTTGACTAAGTGTTCTCTATTTTGGTGTTCCTTCTCATTCACTTGTTTGTTCATGTATACATTAAACTTACTACATTTCTTGTTTCATTTCTACAAGCTCATCCCATATCTTACTTTCTTTTTGTTGTTATTGTTATGAGTGTGCACTTCTAATGCTTCGTGTTCGCATGCCTATACCGCTCATGTATCACATGCTAGTGACTAGCTATGATCTTCATTATTGTCTGAGTTACATGTTACAGCTGTCATGTATCTAAGCCACTTATTCTTTTGTGCTTTATCACTTGCATGGTTGTTCTTTCTTAGTGCCTCTTTAAGCTTAATTTCACCACCTTTCCTTCTTTTCTAGGATGGTGCTCAAAAGAGACAATGGAAAGGCGCCCAAGAAGGCACCATCACGGTCTACTGGCAAAGCACACCAAGGCCCGCAAGCTAAGGCCCTCCTCACAAAGCCCAGGAGCGTTGCTAACATTGATTTTTTGAAAAAAGACAATCCGGCGAGGGATCCGTACAAGTTCCCCAACCGCTATTGTGAACTTGTCTATCCCTTGATCAAACCACGGAACTATCATGCGGAGCCCCTTCTGGCCCCTCCGGCTCATGTCATACCGCTCATTTTGTCCCGTATCAAACGGCGGCAATGGGAATTTCTATTGAGGAAGCCACGGGAGGCGAACTTGTCATGGGTGTCTGAATTTTACACCAATTACCATTCCCCTTCCCTCACATCGGTATTGGTGCGCCGAAGGCAAGTTCCCATCACGGAGGAGGCCATTCAAAATGTGCTTAAGACCGGACCGTTAGCGGACGGGGTTGATGCCTATCAGGAGATTTTGTTGGCCCGGTGCGAATATGCGTTTGATTGGGATGCTATCCTTAAGGTCATTGCCACACCCAAATCATTCTGGATTTGAGGAAGGATGAGGCCCCGGCCCAAGGGCATTGACACACGTTTTCTCACCAGAGAGGTTCAAGCATGGGCCCAAATTCTAGCCCACTACGTGCTCCCAAGCACCCATGGCTCATCTATCACTGCCGAGTTGGCCTTGTTGGTTTGGTGTGTCTTCACAGAGAGGCCGGTGCATATCCCCCGTCTCATCCACCAATCTATGGCCCGTATTCACGCTAAGGGGAATCTACCTTTTCCCGCTCTAGTGTCCGACTTAGTCGCCACAACCGGTGTTCCCCGAGAGACCAAGGATAGAAGGGCCATGATCCCGATGGACGGAGATGTTGTTCCAAACGGGAGGTACCTTTACCCTCCGGCGGATACCGAAGAGCCACACTTATCCATCCCCATGCGCATCCCCTCTTCCTCATCCGCACCACCAAAGTCATCCATGCAACGCATAGAGGAACTCCACAAGAAGCTTGACCGTTATGAGCGGTGTAACCAACGCTGATACACTTTCGTCAAAAAGCTTCTAAGTTGCCTAGCACCGCCTATGGAGGAACTGGAAATTTTCACGTCCACCAGTACCAATAATGATGAAAGCGATAATGATGAAGAAGTGGATGGACACGCGGAAGTCGATCAACCACTCCGTCTCACTCAAGGCACGGAGGACCGTGCCAACTTCTAAGTGTGGGGAGGTTTGTCAGCCGACCGGTCTCCGTAGGTAACACCCGAATAAATTCCTTGAACCTCTTTTCTTAACCAGAGTAGATTGCATACTAGGTCTTTCATTCTTGGCATCTTTTGCATATTAGTATCTCTTAATAAATCCACTTGGTTAGAGCAATGACTTCTATTCTAGAAAACTAGAATTTTACAGCAAACCTACCAATTTTGAAATTTGAAAATCTTTTGATGCTTAACTTGTTTGAAGAATGTATTTTGGAACATGGAATTTGAGCCATGACTGCAAGCAAGTGAGTTTTGAGCCTAATGGTGTGGTTACATCTTATAACCACTTATTTTTCCTTCTTGTGTGAAATTGTTCTCTTCCTATGATTGTGATCTTTGATTTGTTTAATTCTATATGTCCATTATTCCTTGTATTCATGCATGTATATGATTAAGGCCATCATTTCATTAGCTCACTTACCCAAATAGCCTTACCTTTTATCTCCCATTGTTAGCTACTTTGAGCCTATGATTAACCCACTTGTTCTTAATTTAGCACATTACAAGCCTTAAAGCGGAAAACAATAAATGTCCTTATTTGGATCTTTGATTGGCTTAAGCTAGTGTGTGTGTGTGTATCATTCAATTGTGGGAAAACTTGGGACATTGGGTGAATAAAAAAGTAACCTTGTATTTTTATTGAAATGATTGAGAATTGGGTACATGCTCATGTATTGATAAAATGTATAGACATTATGCATTGATGTTAAAGAAAAAAGGGGAAAAGAAAAGAGAGAAAAAGAAAAATAGTATATATATATATATATATATATATATATATATATATATATATATAGAAAA
>NC_029792.2:90239476-90257167 GCF_000816755.2 Arachis ipaensis | reverse complement strand
TTGTATTTTTGTTGTAAATATTGGGAATTAGGTACATGCTCATGTGTAATGAATGTAAAACCTTATGCATTGATGATCTTGCATATAAAAAGAAAAATGAGAAAAAAGGAAAAAAATAATATAGAAAAGAAAAAAAATATAGAAAAAGAAAGAAACAAAGAAAAAGAAAGAAATAAAAAGGGGACAAAATGCCCCAAAGCAAAGCTCAACAAGGATCAATGCATAAGTGTTGTGAAATGAAAAGAAAATGCATGAGTATGTTAAAAACTGAAGAATGGGTAGTCAGGTTAGCTTTTGAATTGTATAGAATGTCATAGGTTAAGTGGGAAGTTTAAGCTTATCAAAGATTCAAATTTCAAGCTCACTTGACCAAATATGCACCCTTACCTTGACCCTAGCCCCATTACAACCTAAAGAAAAGACCCCATGATACTTGCATTCATGCATGGAATATATGTTGATTGTTAGAAGAAAAACAAATTTTGGAAAAGCATGAAGTAGGGAAGGATTAAGTGATCAACCCTATACACCGAGCGAATAGAGCGCAAATACTTCCGGTGAGGGGTTCGAAGCTCAATTCCTTGTTCCCGGCACTCGCGAGCGTTCTTCATACAAGTTATGCATATTTCATTCTAACGACTAGAATTGGTAGAGTTCATAGATTGCCATCATTCTGCTCTATGTGCACATACATATGTGTCTTCTAGAAAGATTGAATTACTCTTGGCCAAGTAGATAGTAGCATGCACCCTAGTTGCATTCACGTAGGTAGATTGCATCACATGAGTCCTACACCCTTGTAGTCCTTTGATCTTTTGCTTTCCCATAGCATGAGGACATGCTATACTTTAAGTGTGGAGAGGTTGATAAACCCTGTTTTTAGGGTTTATTATGCATAGAATCTAAGGGTTTTATCAATGATCTTCCACACTTATTCATATAAAACTGCATGATTTCGTGTCTCTTTCCCATTTTACCTCATAGATGAAAATATGCTTCTTTTGCATTAAAATTGAGATATTGTAATCCTCCTCTATTACCATTAGATGCCTTGATCCATTTGTTAAGTGATTTCAGAAGTTATAGAGTGAAAATGGCCAAGGGGAATGGAGGAAGCATGCATGAAAGGAAGGAGCATGAAACAAATCAAAGAATTGAAGTTTGGACATGCGCGCGCACGCACACTATGCGCGTACGTGTGGATGCGCTCATCCAGAGCCAGCGCAGTGGAGCCGAGCAAGGAGCCGGCGCGCTTATATGGCTGGACCATATCCCTTATGACGCTCGCGCGCACCGTACGCCTGCGTGCAGATCGTAAAAGAGCCCAAGGACGCGTACGTGTGTAGTGCGCGTACGCGTCGATATGCGCACATGATTTTTTAAATGAAACACGTGCCCAGCGATTTCAAGGGGTTTTCAGGCCCTGTTTTGGAGCAGATTTTGGAGGGAAAAGCTTAAGAAGACCAAGGCTTAGGGGTGTTAGGGAGGGGAGTCATAATTCTAGAGATTTTTAGGAAGTTAGTTATATTTTGTTTATAGAGAGAGAAACTCCAACTTCTCTCTATGTTTTCATCCTCCATTGCAAGTTTCCTTTGAATTCTTAGTGAGATCTATTGCTAATTGACTTTTTATTTTGCTACAAGTGTAGATCTACTCTTCTTCAACTTTTAATTGATGTTCTTTTGGTTCAATTTCTTAGATCTAGATTTGGTTCACTTTGTTACTTTGAATGTGGATTAATGAATTGAGGTTTCATTCAATTGTGTGATTATTGATGATTGTTTGGAATAGATAGCTTTAATTCGATTCTCTTCTCTCAATTGCCTCATGTTTTCTATAATTGCCTACCAATTGTTTGTGATAATGACAACCTTAGCTATGGAGTAGATTTCTCTCACTTGGCTTAGGGGTTGAGTTATTGGAGATACTTGAATAGTGGATATCAATTTTAGATTATGAATTGAGAATTGCTAATTGGCTTGGAGTGCACTAAAGCTAGACTTCCCTAGGGTGAGACTAGGACTTGTGACTCAAGTTAGTTACTCTCACTTGACTTTCCTCCATTGTTAGGGGGTTAACTAAGTGAAGCAATAATCAACTCTTATCATAATTGAAGGAAACTATAATGATGGAACTTCCAATGCTTACCCTTGGCCAAGGCTTTTATTTCCATTAATTGTTGATTACTTACTAGTTTGAATTCTTGCACCAACTCTCAAAACCATAAAAGCTTTCCTAATCAATTATGCACATTCTAAAGCAATTCCTAGGGAGAACGACCCGGGATCAATACTCTCAGTCATAGATTTTAGAATTGTTTGATGCAGTATTCGTATGTTGGTTAGACTATACTCACGATCGGATTTACCACTAGTTTCTAATCGGCATAAGAATATTTACGTTAATCAGTTCTGCTTCGATCCACTTCGTGAAGTAGTTTACCCCTACTATGAGGAATTTAACTTGTCCCGATCCCTGAAGGAAGGGTCTGATAAGGTCGAGTCCCCATTTTGCGAATGGCCAAGGTGAGGTTACGCTGATAAGTTCCTCTGGCGGGGCGATGTAGAAGTTGGCATGTTTCTGACATGGTGGACATGTCTTTACGAACTCCGTGGCTTCTTTTTGTAGAGTTGGCCAATAGAACCCTACCTGGAGTACTTTTTTGGTGAGTGCTTGTGCTCCGAGATGATTGCCACAGATGCCACTGTGTACTTCTTCTAGAATTTCGTTTGTATTGGAAGTTGGAACACATCTTAGTAATGGTATTGAAATCCATCTTTTGTATAGGATATCATTTATGATAGTGTAGTATTGTGCCTCCCGTTTTAACCTCTTTGCCTCCTTTTCATCTGTAGGGAGTGTTTCTGTTTTGAGGTAGTTAATTATGGGGGTCATCCGTCCTTGATCCAGATCTGTTATGGCTAGAACTTTTTTCTCTTCCGAGATTGATGGGTTTTGCAACATTTCCTGGATGAGGCTTCTATTGTTGCCCCCTGGTTTGGTTCTGGCTAGCTTTGAGAGTGCGTCAGCTCGGACATTCTGTTCGCGGGTATGTGGCGTATCTCATATTCTCTGAATTGTCTGAGCTGTTCCCTGATTTTATCTAAGTATTTTTTCATAGTGGGGTCCTTGGCTTGGTAGCTACCTATTATTTGTGAAGTGACCACCTGCGAATTGCTGAAGATAATATGTTTTTGAGCTTCAATCTCTTTAGCCAGCTTCAAACCGGCTAGTAATGCCTCATACCCAGCTTGGTTGTTTGAGACAGGAAACCCAAATTTGAGAGAAAGCTCAGTTTGGGTTCCTTGGTTGCTTTCAATTATCACACCCGCGCCACTTCCGGTCTTATTTGAGGAGCCGTCCATGTAGAGATTCCATTCTATCGGGTTTTCCGGGGTCTCTGTGAATTCCGCTATAAAGTCGGCTAAATATTGTGATTTGATGGCTTTCCGAGCTTTGTATTGAAGGTCGAATTCGGATAACTCGACTGCCCATTGTAAGATTCTGCCTGCTAGGTCTGTTTTCTATAATATCCCTTTTATGGGCTGGTTAGTCCGAACCTTAATTGTGTGAGCTTGGAAGTATGGACGAAGTCGTCGAGATGCTAGTATGAGGGCATAGGCAAATTTCTCTAATTTTTGGTAGTTCAGTTCGGATCCTTGTAGCGCCTTACTGATGAAGTATACGGGTTGTTGCCCACTGTCATCTTCTCGAACCAATACTGAGGCTGCTGCTCGACTTCCTACCACGAGGTATAATATGAGTGGTTCTCCTTCCCGTGGCCGAGATAGGATAGGTGGTTGTCCCAGGAACCTTTTGAAATCTTGAAAGGCTTGCTCGCACTCGGTGGTCCATTCAAATTTCTTCCCTTTCCTTAGAATGGCGTAGAATGGGAGGGATCTTATTGCGGATCCGGCTAGAAATCTGGACAAGGCTGCCAACCTCCCGTTGAGTTGTTGTACCTCTTTGACGCAGATCGGGCTCTTCATGTCGAGTATGGCCCGGCATTTATCTGGATTTGTCTCGATTCCTCTTTGTGTGAGCATAAAACCAAGGAATTTGCCAGCTTCTACTGCGAAGGTGCATTTTGCAGGATTGAATCGCATACCATGCCTTCTTATAATGTCGAACACTCGGGCCAAGTCAGACAATAGAGTCTCTTCACTTTGTGTCTTTATTAACATGTCGTCCACATAGACTTTCATGATTTTTCCGATATGATCTGAAAATACCTTATTCATTAACCTTTGATAAGTAGCTCCTGCGTTTTTAAGACCAAAAGGCATGACAATGTAGCAATAATTTGCCTTTGGAGTTAAGAATGAAGTTTTCTCTTGGTCGGTTGGATACATTGGGATTTGATTGTATCCCAAATATGCGTCCATAAATGAGAGGTATTTATATCCGGAGGAGGCATCTACCAAAGCGTCGATATTTGGGAGTGGATAGGGATCTTTTGGGCAGGCTTTGTTGAGATCGGTGTAGTCGGTGCACATTCGCCACTTCCCATTTGACTTTTTCACCAAGACGACGTTAGCCAACCATAGTGGGTACTTGACTTCCCTTATGAATCCTGCCTCCAGTAGAGCTTGTACCTGCTCTTTCACAGCCTGGGATCATTCGGGTCCGAGCTTTCTATGTCTCTGTTGTATTGGCCTAGATTGTGGATAGACTGCTAACTTGTGGCACATTACCTCGGGGTCTATGCCTGGCATGTCCGCAGCCTTCCATGCAAAGAGGTCGACATTGTCTTGTAAGAACTGTACGAGTGTTTCTTTTGTGTCTCCCTTTAGGTTTGTTCCAATATTGGTCGTTTTGTCCGGATTGTCTCCGATCTATACTTTCTCTATCTCACCTTCGGGCTGTGGGCGGAGTTCTTCTCGCCTCTGAACTCCCCCGAGTTTGATTGTGTGGAACTCTTCTCCTCTGCCTCTGAGGTTTAGACTTTCATTGTAGCAGCGGCGTGCCGTCTTCTGGTCTGCTTTTATTGTAGCTATCCCTTCTGCAATTGGGAATTTCATGCATAGATGTGGAGTCGAGACTATTGCGCCGAGCTGATTCAACGTTGTCCGACCTATTAGGGCGTTGTAGGCTGAACTCACGTCGACCACGATGTAGTCTATCTTGTGCGTTTTTGACTGGCCCCCTTTGCCGAAGGTTGTGTGTAGTGAGACGTATCCAAGTGGTTGAACTGGGGTGTCTCCTAGTCCGAATAGGCTATTCGGATATGCCCTGAGTTCTTTTTCTTCTAGGCCGAGCTTGTCGAAGGCAGTTTTGAATAAGATGTCGTCAGAGCTTCCTTGGTCTATCAGTGTGCGGTGGAGATTTGCGTTTGCCAATATAATGGTGATGACCATGGGATCGTCGTGTCCTGAGATGACACTAGATGCATCTTCTTTGGTGAAAGTATTCGCAGGGATATCGAGTGTTTCCTCCTTCTCCTCGACATGATATATTTCTTTGAGATATCTTTTGCGAGATGATTTGGAGATTCCTCCTCCTGCAAACCCTCCATGTATCATATGGACGTGTCTTTCTGGTGTGCGAGGTGATCGCTCGGTTCGTCCGACATCTTCGTCCCTTCTTCTTTTTCTTTGCTCATCGTCTCGGGTGGCTAGGTATCGATCTAATTTTCCTTCTCTTACTAGTTTTTCTATGACATTTTTTAAGTCAAAGCATTCGTTGGTGGAATGTCCGCGGAGTTTATGGTATTCGCAATATTCAGACCGATTTCCTCCTCCCTTCTTGCCTTTGAGTGGTCGAGCTGGGGGTATTTTTTCAGTATGGCAGACTTCTCTGTAAACATCCACAAGGGACACCCGAAGGGGTGTAATTGTGGTATTTTTTTATTTTTTCCCATGTCGATCTTCTTTCTTTTTGGATTCTTTACCCTTATCTCGAGAGGAGTAGGTGAATCCAGACTTTGAGGTCTCTCCTAGTTGAGAGTTCTCCTCCATGTTGATGTACTTCTCGTTCTTGAACCTCATTCAGATATGTGGGGTGTTTCTTTGATATAGATTGGCTAAAAGGTCCCTCTCTCAAGCCATTGATGAGGCCCATGATGGCGGCCTCTGTTGGTAGGCTTTGTATGTCGAGGCATGTTTTGTTAAATCTTTCCATGTAGTTGCGAAGACTTTCTCGTTCTCCTTGCTTTATTCCCAGTAGACATGGGGCGTGCTTAGCCTTATCTTTTTGGATGGAGAATCTGGCTGGGAACTTCTTGGCTAAGTCATCAAAACTTGAGATGGACCTAGAAGGTAGATTGTCGAACCATCTAATTGCTGTTTTTGTTAAGGTAGTCAGAAAGGCTTTGCAGTAGACTGCATCTGAGGCGTCAGTGAGGTACATTCTACTCCTGAAATTACTGAGATGGTGGCCGGGATCTGTAGTGCCATCGTACAGAATCATGTCGGGAAGTTTGAAGTCCTTTGGGATTTTAGTCTTCATGATTTCTTTAATGAATGGATCTTGGTCCTTGCGGGAGTCGTTTTCGTGACCGGATCGAGTGGTCTTGGTTTTGAGATTGGCCTCGAGTTTTAAGAGCTTGTCTTCTATCTCACGGCATCGTCTAACTTCCCTTCATAGATCTTTCTCAACTTCTCGTTGATGCTCCACCTTCTTTTCGAGCTGTTTCAGGCGATCTTGAAGTGCCTCCACTGCTCCCTTATTTGGTGAATCATTATTTTTATCAGGTTGAGGGGTATCTTTTGGTGTAGTATCCGCGTTCTTATGCGGTGTTCTATCTTCTAGATCTGACTCGTAGTCGTTGTCATGGCCGTCCGCTATGGCGGTGGGATGACTTCCAGGTTCCCCGGCAATGGCGCCAATGTTCCGAGGGTTACCTGAAATTGTAGGTCGATCTCGGACGAGATCCTCTGTACCGGTCGGAGATGACGTGTCCGGCTGGTGAGTGGCAGTCGGAGCTGTTGTATCCGACTGGTGGGCTAGCTATGCTGCTGATCCTTCGTCACCGGAGGGTGGGGGGTACCTGCAAGGGACTCCGATGCTTAAGTTAGCAAGGGTATTAAGCATGTTTTTTGTAGATTCAGAATATGTGTTATACCTGGGTGCTCCAGTGTATTTATAGTAGTGTGGAGTGACCTTTTTTGGATAAGATAAGTTAGTTATCTTATCTTATCTTATCTTTGAGTGAGGTCAGCTTATCTTCAAGGGAACTGCCCTTCTCTCTGTAGGCCTGGGCGGCCTTTGGATTTGGGTCGCGTTCCTTGATTTGGGCCCTCTTTGGGCTTTCCTGTCGATTTGGCCGAGCCCTTTGGAAAGAGGTCGGATGGTTTGACCTGAAGAGGTTGGTCGCTTTGTCGATAAACATCCCGGGTCGGGTAACTCAACCCAGGGTATGAACAGAGGGTATACTTGCCAATTAGATAATCATTGAATATGACTTGCTCTTTGTTATGGATGCTTGAGATTATTCTTCTCATGCCATTGCATGCTTTATTTCCTCTTGCATCCCATGCCACGTATTGTGACCCATACCTCTATGATTACTTTATTATACTACTTCTTTTGGGCACCACATTCCACTTGCATGTATTTGTTGAGATGATTCTTTGGATTTAAGACTTTCCTTTTTCCCTTCCTTTCTCAGGATGGCCACCAAGAGAGGCAAGGAGAAAGCTTCAAGGAAACCAACCGCAAAGAAGGCACTCTAAAAACCAAACTCTAAGGTGCACTCTTCATTAGGAGCCAAACCCCTCTCTAAGAAGGCAAAGGCACCCACTCCTATTGATGAGAATGAGAAGAGAAAACCGGCAAAGGATTCTTCGAGATTTCCCAACCGCTTTTGTGAACTTGTGTTCCCCGCCATGGTTGAGAGGAACTATCATGCCGAGCATTTACTCGCTCCGCCGGACAAGGTTGCTCCTTATATTTTACCACGCATTGAACGGCGAGGATGGGAGTTTCTTCTGAGAAAACCACAAGAGGTCAACCTCTCATGGGTGGTAGAATTCTACACTAACTACCATCTTCCCTCTCTTCAATCGGTATACATGCGCCGGAAGCAAGTCGCAATATCAGAAGAGGCTTTTCAGTAAGTACTTAATGTCCTACCGGTACAAGTGATATAGATGGCTACCAAGCGGTCTTACATCAGCGAGAAAAGTTTGGGTTTGATTGGGACTCGATCCTCCGAGTCATTGCTGAGCCAGAGACATTTTGGACCCATGGTCGACTCCGGATGAGGCCCAAGTGCATTGATGCTCGTTTTCTCACTGTGGAAGCTAGAGCTTGGGCCCAGATCCTATCCCACTATGTGCTACCTAGCACCCACAAGTTGTCCTTCACAGCGGATCTCGCCTTGCTTGTTTGGTGTGTTCTCACGGAGAGACAGGTGAACATTCTGCTTCTTGTCAAGTAGGCGATGGGACAAGTTCACGCCCGGGGCAACTTGCCATTTCCAGCATTGGTATCCGATTTAGTTGCTGCTGCGGGTGTTCCTTGGGAAGACATGGACACGAAGGCTATAATTTCGGCTAAGGGCAATGTGGTCCCAAGCGGAAAATACTTACATCTTCCTATGAACAACCCAAGCCTTGACTTAGCCCTCCCATCCACTATTCCTTCCACCTCATCATCACCACCACGGAAAAGATCCACACACCAAAGGATAGAAGATCTACACCAAAAGCTTGATAGATATGAGCGGCGCAACCAATGCCGATACACTTACATCAAGAAGCTTCTGCGTTGTGTTACCCCTAGCATGGAGGAACCCGAAATATTCACATCCGCCTCAAACCTAAGTGATGAGAGCTCTGATGGAGGGGATAGTGAAGGTTCCGGTCCCGACCGTCCTTTGCGCATTGTTGGTAGCACGGAGGACCATGCTAAATTCTAAGTGTGGGGAGGTCGTTCGACCGATCTCCATGGGTAACAATCTCTTCTTTTCAACACCCATAGATTTATCTTTTGCTTAGTAGTTAGTGCATTGCATGTGTAGTTCGTCTTGCTTGTAAATACTCCTTGCATGATAGTTAGTTTCTATAGAGTTGCTTAGTCAAAATAATAACTTCCTCCCCAAGAAACTCTATTTTGGGGTACCCTACCAAATTTTGAAAAATTTTTGCAGTAAACTTGCTTTAAGAATGTATTTTGGAACATAGTGATTGAGCTAAGAACACAAGCATGTAAGTTTTGAGCCCATTGCATGGTTACATCTTCTAACCATTATTTCCCATTCTTGTGTGCATTATTCTCTCTCTATGATTGTAATCCTTGCTTTATCTAATTCTATATATCCATTACTTTGTGTATGAATGCATTTACATGATTGAGGCCATTATTTCAATAGTCACTTTTCCCAAACGGCCTTAACCCTTTTATCTACCATTGCTAACCATTTTTGAGCCTATGATAAACCCTCTTTGTTCTTAAAAAGAGCACATCAACAACCCTAAGCGAAAAACAATGAAGGTCCCTAAATTTGGATCCTTGATTAGCTTAGGTAAGTGAAGGTGTGTATCATTCAAATAGGAGGGTATACTTGGGAATTTGGGTAGATGTAAAGAGGTGTATTGTAGTTGTAATTGAAAATTCTAGGATTTAGGAACATACTCATGTATTGAATGATTGAACCATATGCATTGAAACTTTTGTACATGAACCCCAAGAAAAAGGGGACCAAAAAGAAAAATTTTTATATGTGTATATATGAGAACGCTTAAAAAAAAAAAGAAGAGAGCAATGAAAGGGGACAAAGATGCCCCAAGACAAAGTAATAAAAACAATGCATGTAGGATGTGAATTGAAAAGAATGCATGAGTATGCAAAAAGTGAAACTCAAGGGTAGCTAGGTAATGTATTATAGTTGTATAGGTTATTCTATGTGTCTAGTGGGATTCTAGGTTAATCAAGGACTCAAATTTTAAGCTCACTTGACCATATACATCCTTACCTTCACCCTAGCCCCATTACAACCCATGAATAAGACCTCATGATGCTTGTAAGCATGCATTAAGTAATTGTTGATTGTTAGATGAAAGACAAATCTTGGAAAGCATGATTAGGAGAGGATTGAGTAACGAACCCTATACACTCGAGCGAACAGAGCGGACACACTTCCGGTGAAAGTTCGATGCTCAACTCCTTGTTCCTGGCTTTCACAAGCGTTCATCTAGCAAGTTATATACACTTCATAGTAATGTTCAATTTGGTAGGATTCATGAACTACCTAGCATTTTCACCCTGTATGCTCATATGTATTCTTGGAGCATAGATTTACCCTTGACCAAGTAAATAGATGATTTTACATTAGTTGCATGCATTCACTTAGGTAGTTTGCATTTCATAAACCCTTTATCACCATGATCTTTGGTCTTTTTACTTTAAGCATGAGGACATGCTTGGTTTAAGTGTGAGGAGATTTGATAAACCCCAATTTTGTGGTTTATATTGTGTAGAATTTTGGGATTTTTGTCAATATTTCTCACACTTATTCACAAGAAATGCATGGTTTTGTGTTTCCTTCCTAATATTGCTCCATGATAAAAAAACATGCTTATTTTGCCTTAGAATTGCTATATTTTGATCCTCTTTTATTGCCATTTGATGCCGTGATGTATTTGTTGAGTGATTTTAGAATAAATAGGGCAAGAATGGCCTAGAAGAGAGAAAGAAAGCATGCACATGAGGAAGGAACATGAAGATTTGGATTTTAGGAAACTCAGCATGGGCACGCACGCGCACTTCACGCGAACGCGTGCATGAGAAATCCCACCGATGCGCACGCGCGCATGGCACGCACGCGTGGATCACAAAAGCAATCGGCGTGCACGCATGGAAGGCTGCACGTGACCTCATTAAAGGAAATCATGCCTGGCGATTTCTGAGGCTCAAGAGGCCTAAATTCAAGCTGTTTCTACATGGAAAAGACCCGAAGATGCTAGGGGAAAAGGGGGGAATCATTCATTTTACACTTAGACATAATTTTTAGCTAGTTTTTGGTTCTTGTTCTTCTAGAGAGAGAAACCCTTGTTCCTCTCTAGATATAGCTTTAATTTGATCTTCCCTTGTTGAATTCTGAATTGGATCTTGTTAATTACTAGTTTTGATTGTTCAATTTGAATTCCTTAGTATAATTTTGTTTAGATCTTGTGTTAGTTTAATGATTTCTTGTCAATTATCACTTTATACCCATTTCATGAATGTTGTGAATCTTGACTTGCTAGTTTTACATCGATGATTTTTATGATTAATTGTGTTGTTTGAGTGATTGTATGTTGATAATTGTTAGTGGGTACTTGTTAATTTCAATTTAATTGCCATTTGAATATGTCTTTTGTTAATACTTACCATATATTTGATGAATTGTTTCCTTTGATCATGGAGTAGTTCTCTTTACTCTTGGCCTAGGCTAAGGGAATTGGGTAAACTTGAGTCATTGGGTCTAATGGATTTGATGATTTGGGAACCCTTAGTAGTCAATTTGATAGCCATTGACACTAGCCTACTACTAATTCAATTAGTAGATAGGTTAGACCTTATGGGTTGATGTTGACTAGACCATTTAACATACTTCAAGTGTAAAAGTAGACTTAATGAGTTTGGTTCCTCATAATTGTCAAGATATGGTTATTAGACAAGGATTGTGATGCCAGGGCATCTTGGCCAGTTTCACTGACCTTTTTCTTTACTATTTTAGGGTAGTTTCATGCATTTTCTTAGTAAATAAGCAAGTTTTGGGTGAATATACACTTACATCTTGATTCAAGAAAACATGGTGAACTTTACATGATTTCATGAGAATTATGCATGAATTGAACGATAAAATGGATGATGGATGATTTCATGACTTGAAACAAAGCTTTGATGCACCTTGTTTGTTTGATTTCAAGACAAAGAAAGCAAAGAAGAGCCACGTTAGCAGCCACGTTAGCTTCACTAACGTGGAATGGGAGCAAGCTTGCAATGTTAGTGGTAAAGTTACCACCAATAATGCCTTCGAAAGCCATCATAACCCACGTTAGTTTCCATGTTAGTTACACTAACGTGGGAACTAACGTGGAAGAAAAGAGAAGCTCCAACGTTAGTGGTAAAGGTAAACACCACTAACGTTCCAAAAAGCCACACATAGCCACGTTAAGAGTCACGTTAACCCAATTAACGTGAACTCTAACGTGGAGTAAGAAGAGATCGCCAACGTTAGTGACACTCACCTTTGTCACTAACGCTGGATCAGGCCAAGATTGCCTACGTTAGTAGTCACGTTAAGACCACTAACGTGAAGGGTAACGTGGAGCAAGGGATGATATGCCAATGTTAGTGACACTAACATTTGTCACTAACGTTGGAGATGGCAAGCACACCCACGTTAGTGGTCACGTTAATGCCATTAACGTGAAGCACTAACGTGGAAGGAAGGGGCGTTTTGAAGCGTTAGTGACAAAGATAAGTGTTACTAACGCTCTCGAGCCTTGGCATTCCCACGTTAAGGGCCACGTTAGTTACACTAACGTGGATCATTAACATGAAAGAGAGGGACAAGGAGCAACGTTATTGGTAAAAGTAAGTGCCAATAACGCTTGCGAAGGGCTAAGAGGCTACGTTAGTGGTTACGTTAGTACCACTAATGTTGAAGTTAACGTGGATCTACTAGTTTGGAACGTTAGTCACAAAGTTATCGTCACTAATGCTTTCGAACCCAAGTTTACACTTAACGTTAACGCCACTAACGTTCTAACTAACTTCCCATCATGCCTAACTCACATTCTTTCTGTAAGCAAAGCTGAGCCTACTAAAGACTGTAACTGCTTCAACTAAAGATCAAAGGCCCATATCCAAGACTTGAAGAGCTAACTAGAAGATCAGAAGAGTAGTATATATAGGGATAGTTTTGAATTTAAAAGGGATCTGGAACTTGAGAACTGTACTTGTATATTTTACTTTCTCTGCAATTTCTAGTTTAATTTCAGAATGCACTCTTCTCTATCATCTTCCATTTCCAGATCTATGAACAACTAAACCCCTTTTCATTGGGTTAGGGAGCTCTGTTGTAATTTGATGGATCAATTATAGTTTTCATTCTTCTTCCTCTTTATTTTCTCTTGATTTTACTAGAAAGCTTTCGATCTTAATTCAATTGGTTAGTTGTCTTGGAAAAGAAACTCTCCATAATTGGATCTCCTCTGAGCCTTCGAAAAGGGATGAGGAGATCATGCTAGATTTGCTTTCTCATGATGTATAATCCTACCAACACTTTGATTTGGAAATACATGTGGTATAATCAGTGATCACACTTCATCTCTTCCCATGAGCAATTAAATCAAGGAATTGGGCAATTGTTCAAGCTTAGAGAGATTGGGTTGCCAAGGAATTGGGATCCAATCACTTAAGATTGCCAAGGAGATCAATGAATGCATTGATTGAGGAAGAGATGAGAATGAAGATCCGGAGAATGCAACATCTCCTAAGCCCAATGAATCCCCCATCTCTGATCTTACCCATTCTCTTTACCTTCTGTCATTTACTTTTATGCTCATCTACCCAAACCCCCCATTTAAGATTCTGCAATTTACTTTCTGTAATTTACATTCCGCCATTTAATTTCCAGGATTTACATTTTTTGTTATTTACTTTCCTGCCAATTAATTTTCTGCAATTTCCCAACTCAATTTCTGCTTAGCTCAACTAGAATATTTCTCTAATTAAGGTTGCTTGACCAATCAATCCCTGTGGGATTCGACCTCACTCTATTGTGAGTTTTTACTTGACGACAATTCGGTATACTTGCCGAGAGAAATTTGTTGAGAGACAAGTTTCCGTGCATCAGATAGTGACCCCAATTCCCATGTCTAGCCAAGATTTGCTTTTATCATTCATATTTGAAAACTCAAAAATTCCTAATTGCATTGCCTTAGTTATAGTTGATTGGTTAGTTCTAGAGTAGAATTATAATTGAATGTTATCTTATTAGTTTGGAATTGCTCACATCTTGCTTAGTTATTTGAATTAGTTTCTTTCATTTTAAGATTACTTACTTGTTAAGATTCTTAGTTTAAATTCTTACTCATGACTTGCAACCCCAGATTTCTAACCAATGTTGAAGCACATGTTTGCCCATTTCTTGTGAGACGACCCGAGGTTTGAATACTTCGGTTACTTGTATTGGGGTTGAACTTGTGACAACCAAATTCCTTTCTAAATTTGATACTCGAGGATTGTTGTTGGGAAGAGCTATACTTGCAACGGGATTTTATTGAGAAATTCTATACCAACATAGTCCACGAGGTCCATCAATGCCTCATGCGTACGCGCGAGTTCCCTTTGTGCGTGTGCATGGTATGCGCACGAAAAATATTGTGTATACATTCCCCGTGCATACGTGCAACTCCATTTTTGTGCGTGCGCATGAAACTTGCATGATATCATTCCACTTCCTTTTCACCCATCATGCGTACGCATGACCTCAGTTTTTTGTAACTTCTGCAGAATTCAATTTTGAAACTAGATTTCCAAACATTCTTAATTTTTTGTTAAAAATTACTTTCCGTCCATTCTTTGAACGTCATAAAATAGACAAACCCAATTTTCATTTAAAACAAGTTCCACAGAATTTAGAGGTCTGAGGACCAAGCTATGGCCCGTCAAATTTCGTTAAAAATCTATTTTTACCCAAAAATTTCTGCAGAACCATTTTCACCAATTCCAATTCCAATTCAGTTCAAAACCATTCCAATACCACTTCTAAGCTCCCTTAACATACATTTATCGATTCTCTATCCTTTCTAATTATTCAGCACTCATTCAATCAATTTCTCAAGGCAACCTCAACATACACACTCATACAAACAAATTCCACAACCAATCATCATTACATATCTTATTCTCACACAACATTTCACACCACTTACCTCAACTTACCACATAGGGAATTTTTTCACCCTATCATGGCCTTCGGCCCAATTTTCACAAATCGCAATATTCATACATCTAATTCTCAATTAAAACTTCAACTAACATATTTATTTTCATGCAACATAGTACCAACATATATCACAATATCCAATTGCAGCAATATCACATAGTACTTCTCAATTCATCAAAAACTCATTATTTCTACTCTCAATTTTATACCAAAATACATTAACCAACTCAATACTAAAACTAACCATTATTCAAGCATATCAATAATCAATTCCATTCAACTTATCCTAGGAGTATGTAACCTAGATTTTCATATAACCTTACATAATACCTACTCGAAACTATCACTCGTACCTTAATATCGCAATTTCAGACTTCTAAGCTTTCATTTTTAAAGTTCCACTAAGCCAAACTTCTAATTACTCAATATAACATCATATTATACAATTTGACACAATACTAAAAACTAGAATTTTCATAAATTGATGAACTAAGAGGGGAAAAGGGTTCTTTACCTTTACCCACTAAAATTAATGATGGATACCACTAAGAACACAAGTTAGAGGACCCTTATAACATGAAAATCACCAAAAATACTCAATACTCAAACCAAAAATGCGATTTCATAATTGAATGAGAAATTGGGGCTAGAATTTCAAGTTACTCAACAAACTATTTAGATAGAATTGAAGAGGAGAGGACAAGCTTCACTTGGCCGTAAATGGTGCGACGATTAGATTTCTGTAGCAAAAGATGGAGGTTTGAAGGTTAAGGTGGCTAGGTGGTGCACGAATTGTGAATCACACTTTTCACAACTCGTACCACTAACCAGCAAGTGCACTGGGTCGTCCAAGTAATACCTTATGTGAGTAAGGGTCGAATCCCACGGAGATTGTTGGTTTGAAGCAATCTATGGTTATCTTGCAATTCTTAGTCAGGAAGTCAATTATATTTATCAGTTGAATTGCGAAAGAATAAGAGAGCATGGGTTAAAGGTTACTTGTTATGCAGTAATGGAGAATATGTTGGAGTTTTGGAGATGCTTTGTCTTCTGAATCTCTGCTTTCCTCTGTCCTCTGATTCACGCACGCACGTCCTTCTATGGCAAGCTGTGTGTTGGGGCATCGCCGTTGTCAGTGGTTACATCCCCTCCTCTTGTGAAAATGATCCAAATACTCTGTCACAGCACGGCTAATCATCTGAGGTTTCCGATCATGCTGGAATAGGATTCACCCTCCTTTTGCGTCTGTCACTACGCCCAGCACTCGCGAGTTTGAAGCTCGTCATAGTTATTCAATCCCTGAATCCTACTCGGAATACCACAGACAAGGTTTAGACTTTCCGGATTCTCATGAATGCCGCCATCAATCTAGCTTATACCACGGAGATCCTGATTAGGGAATCTAAGAGATATTCATTCAATCTAATATAGAATGGAGGTGGTTGTCAGACATACGTTCATGGATTGAGGAAGGTGATGAGTGTCACTGATCATTACCTTCTCCATAGTTAGGCGCGAATGGATATCTTAGATAGGAACACGCATGTTTGAATGGAAAACAGAAATACTTGCATTAATTCATCGAGACACAGCAGAGCTCCTCACCCCCAACAATGGGGTTTAGAGACTCATGCCGTCAAAGAGTACAAAGTTAGATCTAAAAATGTCATGAAATACAAAAATAAGTCTCTAAAAGTTGTTTAAATACTAAACTAGTAGCCTAGGTTTACAGAAGATGAGTAAACTATAGCAGATGGTATAGAGATCCACTTCTGGGGCCCACTTGGTGTGTGCTGGGGCTGAGATTTAAGTAATTCACGTGCATAAGGCCATTTTGGGCGTTCAACGCCAGGTTTGGATCCATTTCTGGCGTTGAACTCCAACTTTTAATCATTTTCTGGCGCTGGACGCCAGAATTGGGCAGAGAACTGGCGTTGAACGCCAGTTTACATCATCTATCCTTGAGCAAAGTATGGACTATTATATATTGCTGGAAAGCCCTGGATGTCTACTTTCCAATGCAATTAGAATCACGCCATTTCTAGTTCTATAGCTCCAGAAAATCCACTTTGAGTGCAGGGAGGTCAGAATCCAACAACATCAGCAGTCCTTTTTCAGCCTGAATCAGATTTTTGCTCAGCTCCTTCAATTTCAGCCAGAAAAATACCTAAAATTACAAGAAAACATGCAACTCATAGTAAAGTCCAGAAATATGAATTTTTCCTAAAAACTAATGAAAATAAACTAAAAACTAACTAAAACATACTAAAAACTATATGAAATTAACTCCAAAAAGCGTATAAAATATCCGCTCATCACAACACCAAACTTAAACTGTTGCTTGTCCTCAAGCAACTAGACAAATAAAATAGAAGACTAATAGGTTGAGAAGCAATAATATCTCAGAGTTTTTGAGTGAAGCTCAGATTCTAATTAGATGAGCGGGACTAGCAGCTTTTTGCTTCCGAACAGTTTTGGCATCTCACTTTATCCATTGAAGCTCAGAGTGATTGGCATCTATAAGAACTTAGAATTCAGATAGTATTATTGATTCTCCTATTTCAGTATGATGATTCTTGAACACAGCTATTTCATGAGTCTTGGCCGTGGCCCTAAGCACTTTGTTTTCCAGTATTACCCCTGGATACATAAATGCCACAGACACATAATTGGGTGAACCCTTTGGATTGTGACTCAGCTTTGCTAAAGTCCCCAATTAGAGGTGACCAGAGTTCTTAAGCACACTCTTCTTTCTTCTTTGGACCTTGACTTTAACCGCTCAGTCTCAAGTTTTCACTTGACACCTT
>NC_029792.2:90235525-90239451 GCF_000816755.2 Arachis ipaensis | reverse complement strand
GTAGTCGTTTGTACTTATTTTATCATCTAGAAAACTTATTCTCCGTTATTTTAAAGCTCAAAATTATTCTCTTTAAGATTAATCAATGTACACCACCGTTATGAAAGACAGAAGACTTACTTACGAACTTGTCACGTATACAGAAAACTTAAAAAACGAATTCTGACAATTTATACAACCGAGAACTTTCTTACTACTTGTACTCTGTACAATAACTATTAGACTTTTTAGTATTTTTACTAAGAACTTCGTTCTTTTTCGTCGTTTTTTTTTTTTCGTCTTTTTCGGTTATCGGGAATTTTGGTTATGAGAAAAATAAACTATAGCTTAATTGGAGATAAGATCAAAATAGATACTAATTACTACTATATGACTCCTAAGGTGAACTTTTCTAATGACACTATCACAGATTTAAAGTAGAAATTATAATTTAACAACCTTTATTCTGGGGGAACAGGGGTTCCTCTAATCCTTGGGGTGCTCGGTCCTGCAAGAGATAACTTCTGGCGCTTCAAGTCCCTTAAGTCACGCCCTTGCTCCTCTTGTTCTTTAAACATATAGGTAAGAATTTGACTGTGTTCCTTCTGTTCTTTTATTATTTGCTCCATAGCTTCCCGTATCTTGGTGATAGACGTCTCAAGATACTCCCAATATTCAGATTGAGGGATTTCTGGGAGGAATTCCTACATTTTCTTCTTGGTGGGATCCTCCTGCGCTTATTGTTTTTCCATTGATGCCTTGGTGATTGGTTTCTCAACTGAGATGTACTCAGTTATTCCCATCCTTACTCCAGCATCCTTGCAGAGCAGCGATATCACGCTTGGATAAGCCAACCTGGCCTCCTTAGAATTTTTGTTAGCAATTTTGTAGAGTTCAGCTGAGATCAGCTGATGAACTTCCACTTCCTTTCCCATCATGATGTAATGGATCATCACTGCTCTTTTAACTGTGACTTCAGAACGGTTGCTAGTAGGCAACAGAGAATGCCCAATGAAGTCCAGCCATCCTCTGGCGACTGGTTTGAGATCTTCTCTCTTGAGTTGATTTGGGACACCCTTTGTGTTGGTGGTCCACCTGGCTCCAGGGATACATATGTCCTCTAGAATCTTATCCAGACCCTTGTCTGTTCTCATCATTCTCCTGTTGAAGGAATCTGGATCATCTTTCAGTTGAGGTAGCTTTAAGATCTCTCTGATCTTGTCAGGGGTGGTATGAACAATCTTTCCTCTGACCATGGTCCGATATTCATAGAAGGCAGTTCCAGATAGTTTTTGCTTGTCAGTCTACCACATATTAGCATAGAACTCCTAGATCATATTCCTTTCCACCTTCGTTTCAGGATTAGTTAGGTCTTCCCAGTTCCTGATTCGAATTTGCTCCTGGATCTCCGGATATTCATCTTCTTTCAGATCGAATCTAACTTTCGGGATCACTGATCTCAGACCCATTATTTTGTTATAATGGTCCGAATGTTCTTTAGATAAGAACTTCCCTTGATTCCAAAGTGGTTTTGGAACGCTTCTTTCTTGCCTCTTGGAGTGGGTTGTTTTCCTTTGGGGGCCATGATCTTAGTGATCGCGGATAAACACACCAAACTTAGAGGTTTGCTTGTCCTCAAGCAAAAGAAAAGAAAGGAGAGGGATAGAAGGAGAGCTAGGTGTAATTGTTGATGGGAGAGGAGGGAGGCCGAACACAAATTTATAGGGGGGGTGGGTTTTCGAAAAAAATAGATAAAGATATTATAAAAAGATTTATTTGGAAAAGATAAGATAGAAGATATGATAAGAGAAGATATTGTTTAAAATTGAGAGGATATGAAAGATTTTTGAGAAAGATAGATTTAATTTTTGAAAAAGATAAAGCGGAGGTTTTGAAAAAGATATTGATGAGTTGAAAAGATAGATTTGTAAAAAAATAAGTTTTGAAAAGAGTTGGATTGAATTTGCAAAGAGGTCTGGTGCTTATGGATTAAAATACATTTGATATTTTTAGGATAGGGTTTTTAGAAATTATGGAATTTAGAAATCAAGGTTCTTAACATGTTTATGCAAGAAATCATGTATTGAAGTATGAAAATCAAGATTTAGAATGAAAAAATTTGAATAAAAATGAGTTTTGTCTCCTCCCTGCCATCCTGGCGTTTGAACGCCCAAACACTGCCTGTTTTGGGCGTTCAGCGCCCAAATGCTGCTCTCCTGGGTGTTCAACGCCCAGCTGCTGCCATTACTGGTGTTCAACGCTCAGTGGGTGCCCATTTCTGGCGTTGAACGCCCAGATTGCTACCATTACTGGCGTTTTCTTGCCAGTGAGCTCTTTTTCTCTGTTTTGTGTGCCGAGTCCTTCTGTAACTCTGTGGACTTAAATGATTCTTCACCTTAGTGAGTAATTAATTTCTTCTTTTGTATCCTGTTGTACTCCTTGGGTATGAACCTTGCAGCTTTATAGTTTGCAATATCGGCAAACCATGGTGTTTCCTGAATGGCAAATAAATGCTCATCCGGAAAAGTCTCAGAGATCTCAAGAGAGGAGAGGGGCATCCCTTCTACTGGCTCTATCCGGGACAGATGATCAGCTACTTGGTTCTCTGTCCCTTTTCTGTCTCTTATTTCTATATCAAACTCTTGCAGAAGCAACACCCATCTGATGAGCCTGGGTTTTGAATCCTACTTTGTGAGTAGATATTTAAGAGTAGCATGATCAGTATACACAATCACTTTTGATCCTACTAAGTATGATCTGAACTTGTCAATGGCGTAAACCACTGCAAGTAATTCTTTTTCTGTGATTGTGTAATTTTTTTGGGCATCATTTAAAACGCGACTAGCATAATAAATGACATGCAGAAGCTCGTCATGCCTCTGTCCCAATACTGCACCAATGGCGTGATCACTGGCATCACACATTAGCTCAAATGGTAACGTCCAGTCTGGTGCAGAAATGACTGGTGCTGTGACCAGCTTAGCTTTCAGCGTTTCAAACACCTGCAGGCACTCTGTGTCAAACACAAATGGCGTGTCTGCAGCTAGCAGATTGCTTAGAGGTTTTGCGATTTTTGAAAAATCCTTTATAAACCTCCTATAGAATCCTGCGTGCCCCAGAAAGCTTCTGATTGCCTTAACATTGGCAGGTGGTGGTAATTTTTCAATTACCTCTATTTTTGCTTGATCCTCCTCTATTCCCTTGTTTGAAATTTTATGCCCAAGAACAATCCCTTCAATCACCATGAAGTGACATTTTTCGCAGTTTAAAACTAGGTTGGTTTCTTGGCATCTTTTCAGAACAAGTTTCAGGTGATCAAGACAGGAGCTGAATGAGTCTCTATATACTGAGAAGTCATCCATGAAGACTTCCAGAAATTTTTTCACCATATCAGAGAAAATAGAGAGCATGCATCTCTGGAAGGTTGCAGGCGCATTACACAGCCTAAATGGCATCCTTCTATAAACAAACACTCCAGATGGACATGTGAATGTTGTTTTCTCTTGATCCTGGGGATCTACTGCAATCTGGTTATAGCCTGAGTAGCCATCCAAAAAGTAGTAGTAATCATGACCTGCCAGTCTTTCTAGCATCTGGTCTATGAATGGTAAAGGAAAATGATCCTTTCTGGTGGCTGTATTGAGCCTTCTGTAGTCAATACACATGCGCCACCCTGTAACTGTTCTTGTAGGAACTAGTTCATTTTTTCATTATGAATCACTGTCATGCCTCCTTTTTTTGGGACGACTTGGACAGGGCTTACCCAGGGGCTATCAGAAATAGGATAAATAATCCCAGCCTCTAGTAATTTGGTGACCTCTTTCTGCACCACTTCCTTCATGGCTGGATTTAGCCGCCTCTGTGGCTGAACCACTGGTTTAGCATTATCCTCCAATAAGATTTTGTGCATGCATCTAGTTGGGCTTATGCCCTTAAGGTCACCTATG
>NC_029792.2:90233787-90235460 GCF_000816755.2 Arachis ipaensis | reverse complement strand
TATTTTGGGCGTTCAGCGCCAGATCTTGCCCATTTTGGGCGTTCAACGCCAGATCCTTACCCATTTCTGGCGTTGACCGCCAGTCCTGCCTTGTTTCTGGCGTTGAACGCTAGTCCTGAGCATGGTCTGGGCGTTCAGCGCCAGCCTTCCACCAATTTTCTGGCATTTTAGTTCCAGAATTACTTTTCCCTGGGCTCTTACTGTCCTCAGGTAAATTTTGGGTGGTTTGCTCATTTCTTAGCTTTTTGCTGCCTTGAGGTGGGGTATTTAATGTTTTCCCACTTCTTAGTTGAACTGCTTGGCATTCTTCTGCTATTTGCCTTGATAGCTGCTGCTTTGTTTGCTTAAACTATTCGTCCATATGTATATTAGCCATCCTTGTCTCTTGTAATCTATCTTTGAATTCGGCTAACTGCTTTGTTAGAAAGTCCCATTGCTGATTGAATTCAGCAGCTTGTTTTACAGGACTGAGTTCAGCAGTTGCTGTTTTGACCTCTTCTTTCATGGAAGGGTCACTGCTTAGGTACAAATGCTGATTTCTGGCAACTGTATCAATGAGCTCTTGGGCTTCTTCAATTGTCTTTCTCATGTGGATAGATCCACCAGCTGAGTAATCCAAAGACATCTGAGCTCTTTCTGCAAGCCCATAATAGAAGATGTCTAACTGAACCCACTCTGAAAACATTTCAGAGGGGCATTTTCTTAGCATTTCTCTGTATCTCTCCCAGGCATCATAAAGAGATTCATTATCTCCTTGTTTAAAGCCTTGGATGTCCAGCTTTAGCTGTGTCATCCGTTTTGGGGGAAAGTATTGATTCAGGAATTTTTCTGTATATGACCCCAGAGTCCTCCTGGACTGTTCATTTCCGCTTATGTCCATGATGGAGAAAGGGAGATGATGTAAAATAGAGAAAATATTTTTATTTATTTATTTCAAAAATAAAATAAATTAAAATTAAATAAAAAAAATTGAGTGAAGAATTTCGAAAAACTGAGGAGAGAGAAAGTGGTTAGGAAGTTTTGAAAAGGATATGATGATTTTTTTGAAAAAGGTTTTAAATTTTGAAATAAAAATCTGAATTTTAGAAATAGATTTCGAAATTTTGCTTTTAAAACAGAGAGAAAAGTTATTTTTGAATTTAAAGAGGAGAGAGAAAACAATAAGATAGCACAAGATTTAAAATTTTTAGAACTGATGCTCCTTGTTTTCGAAAATTTTTAAGGGAAAAACACTAAGGAACACCAAACTTAAAAATTTTAAGATCAAGACATAAGGAAAACTCAATAACACTTTGAAGATTCACAAGAACATAAGAACACGAAGGAAGAAAACCAAACTAAAAATTTTTAGAAAACCAAACTAAAATTTTTGAAAAACACAGAGAAATCAACAAGAAAACACCAAACTTAAAATTTGGCACAGGATTTAATAGAAAAATTATTTTTGAAAAAGATTTTAACAAGAAAATAAGGATTCTAAAGTTTTAGCACGACAATAATACGAGACTCTAAACAAAAAGAGAAATTTTTCCTAATCTAAGCAACAAAATAAACCGTTAGTTGTCCAAACTCAAACAATCCCCGGCAACGGCGCCAAAAACTTGGTGCACGAATTGTGAATCACACTTTTCACAACTCGTACCACTAACCAGCAAGTGCACTGGGTCGTCCAA
>NC_029792.2:90228568-90233618 GCF_000816755.2 Arachis ipaensis | reverse complement strand
GAATCTCTGCTTTCCTCTATCCTCTGATTCACGCACGCACGTCCTTCTATGGCAAGCTGTGTGTTGGGGCATCACCATTGTCAATGGTTACATCCCCTCCTCTTGTGAAAATGATCCAAATGCTCTATCACAGCATGGCTAATCATCTGAGGTTCCTGATCATGCTAGAATAGGATTCACCCTCCTTTTGCGTCTGTCACTACGCCCAGCACTCGCGAGTTTGAAGCTCGTCACAGTCATTCAATCCCTGAATCCTACTCGGAATACCACAGACAAGGTTTAGACTTTTCGGATTCTCATGAATGCCGCCATCAATCTAGCTTATACCACGGAGATCCTGATTAGGGAATCTAAGAGATATTCATTCAATCTAATGTAGAACGGAGGTGGTTGTCAGACACACGTTCATGGATTGAGGAAGGTGATGAGTGTCACTGATCATCACCTTCTCCATAGTTAGGCGCGAATGGATATCTTAGATAGGAACACGCATGTTTGAATGGAAAACAGAAATACTTGCATTAATTCATCGAGACATAGCAGAGCTCCTCACCCCCAACAATGGGGTTTAGAGACTCATGCCGTCAAAGAGTACAAAGTTAGATCTAAAAATGTCATGAGATACAAAAATAAGTCTCTAAAAGTTGTTTAAATACTAAACTAGTAGCCTAGGTTTACAGAAGATGAGTAAACTATAGCAGATGGTATAGAGATCCACTTCTGGGGCCCACTTGGTGTGTGCTGGGGCTGAGATTTAAGTAATTCACGTGCATAAGGCCATTTTGGGCGTTCAACGCCAGGTTTGGATCCATTTCTGGCGTTGAAGTCCAACTTTTAATCCTTTTCTGGCGCTGGACGCCAGAATTGGGCAGAGAACTGGCGTTGAACGCCATTTTATGTCATCTATCCTTGAGTAAAGTATGGACTATTATATATTTCTGGAAAGCCCTGGATGTCTACTTTCCAACGCAATTGAAAGCACGCCATTTTGAGTTCTGTAGCTCCAGAAAATCTACTTTGAGTGCAGGGAGGTCAGAATCCAACAGCATCAGCAGTCCTTTTTCAGCCTGAATCAGATTTTTGCTCAGCTCCTTCAATTTCAGCCAAAAAAATACCTGAAATTACAGGAAAACACACAACTCATAGTAAAGTCCAGAAATATGAATTTTTCCTAAAAACTAATGAAAATAAACTAAAAACTAACTAAAACATACTAAAAACTATATGAAATTAACTCCAAAAAGCATATAAAATATCCGCTCATCACTAGGGTTTCACTCTCTCTTTTTTCTCTCTTCTCATTTTCGGATCTATCTTCTCAAATGAGGAAGAAATTCTGAATTTATTAAGTTGTAAGGAATATATATGTGTGAGTTTGGATGCACTTGGGTCCGGTTCACTTGTTTTAGTCTGTTGGCCTAATTTTGGGCCAAAACCTTTAAGATAAGCGTATTAATTTGTACCCTAAATATTTTTGTTTCTCCAAATTATAAATATTAAATCTCTAATTCTTTTTCGCTCTCATTTAATTTATTTATTAATTGTTAATTATTTATTTAGTATTTAGCGGAGTTTTACATGGAGAATGGATCGTTTTCTGGCCTTGAGAAATGTCCCATGAAGTTTACTTGCTCAGTGGATGAATAATCTTCTGTCTATAATTCACACCTTTCACTTGGATGTTCTCTACACAAATCACATGAAGCTTGAATTCCGATGGCTACCACTTGCTTATGTCCTAGTTGTTTTGTTAGTGATGATATTTGCTGGGTCATAATTATGTTTTGTGCTAGAATTGCTTCATGGTGTCTAATGCCGTCACACCCTTTTTTGTAGATCTTTCGAATGAATACATGAAATTGTTAGCACCACTGTCTCTATAAATTCTAATGCTTCTTCAGGCGTCTTTCTATGTAAAGAGGATCCTGCCGATGAGTCAATCATCGTTCTTGAGGCTTGAGAGATGCCATCATAAAAAATTTGGATTTGAAGCCATTTAGAAAAGGTATGGTGTGAGTATTTTCTGAGAATCTCTTTATACATTTCCCATGTTTCATAAAGTGATTTTCCCTCTTTTAAAAAAAATTGATGTTATTCCTCAACCAGGCTAGCCCTGGGTGGAAAGTATTTCAGTTAGAAATTTGCTAACTAGATTCTGCCACGAAGTAATATTGCCTAAGAGTTGAGCTTGGAGCCATTGTGTAGCTTTGTGTCTCAAAGAGAATGAAAATAATCTTAGCCTGATGGCTTCGGGGCTAACTCCATTACTCTTCACAATATCACATAGCTGTAAAAAATTAGCTATGTGGATGTTTGGATCCTCTTGAGGGCTACCACTGAATTGGTCTCGCTATACCAATTGGATGAGTAAAGGTTTTAGTTCAAAGTTATTTCCTTGAACCGTGGGTCTCACTATTCTATCGAAAGTAGGTGTGTTATAGTCTCCAAGGTTCTTTCTAGCATTGTTGTTATCTGCCATTCTCTCTGGTCTTTCTACTTTTTCTATTTTTTGGCTCTTGATTTCTTTCTTAGTTGTGCAAGTGTTCTTTCAATTTCTAGATCAATGGGTATCAGATCTTCTATTTCTTGCATACGCAAACACAAAAAGAGATTAAACGTACTTTGCAGAATAAAAGAAAAAATAAAGAAGGAATGAAGAATTAAATAGAATAAAGAAAAGAAAAGAAAAGAAAAGAAAACAAGATTTAAGTTAGTGATTTGACCGGACGCATGTTTTCAATCTCAATTAATCCCTGGCAACAACGCCAAAACTTGATGAGGCAAAAATCAATGTGCTCAGATATTGGCAAGTGCACCAAATCATTCAAGTAATACCACGGCGAGTGGATATTATTCTTACGATTGAGGAAAGCAACGTCTAATTAATCTCTAATTAGGTCAATTAAACTTGGCAAGAGGACTGTGAATCTTGAAAAAAAGAAAGAATAGAAAAGAGAAAAAATTAACAGTTAAGATTATTGTAGAATATGAATGGGAGAGGGCTTAGAGAATTAAGAAGTAATCAATGAATGCGAATATTGAAGGCTTTGGAGATGTTTGATTTTTTGAAAGAATAGTGCTTGTGTTTTCTTACTTTAATTCATGCAAAAAAATTTTCATAGCAAATCATTTATAATCAAATTTCAATCTCTTGATAATTTAATTTCTCTTAATCCAATTAATCGTCAATCCCTTGGTCAACACATTAAGATAAGAGGTGAAGAACAGTTTCAATTTTAAGCCACACAAAATTCAAAGACTATCCCTAGTTGAATTATATGTCACTTATTCAAGACTAGTTCTAAATAATTGAAGATTATGAGATGAGTTTCAAGATAATTCCAAAATTAACTTTTCCAAAGTAATAACAGAATCCGAGACAGAAATAAAATATTTTCCAATACTTCTAACCATTAGTGATGAAGAATGATACTCAATCTTGAACAGTAGAAAAGCTTGAATTAAAATAAAGAAAACACTCACATTATAAATTCATAAACCAAATAGAGCTCTTAACTTTCAACAATGAAAGTTTAGTTACTAATGATAATAAAGAAAACTAAATAGATGAGAGAGATACATGCATGTGAATTACTGGATTCCTCTAGATGTCTCTCTCTACTTATGAACCTTGTTCACTTATTTATATCCTAACTTCTATTTAAAATTCAAATTCAATAGCTAATTTTAATCTTATCTATTGGAATGACAAGATAACTACCTACATAAATTCAAATAAAATCAATTCAAATCTAATATAGAAATAAATCCTAACAACCAAATCCTAACTAATCACTTGAATCTTAAATTTTCGGATGAGACTAAGGCTTTCTAAGAGTGCACATTAGAATTGGGCCTTGCACAACAAAAAAAACACCCATTCAGATACACTTGAAAAGATTATTATCTTATTATCTTATTAAGGACACTTGAAAAGCTTATTATCCTATCGTAATTATTCATTTTTAATTTTAATTAAGGACACTATTATAAATTATGAAAGCTTATTATCCTAACGTTGGATCAAGCTCATAAGTGGGCACGTTAGTTGCCACGTTAACTTAGTTAACGTGGCCTCTAACGTTAAGAAGAAAAGGGGGGAAGCCAACGTTAGTGACATTCAACATTGTCACTAACGTTGGCCAAGTCACACAAGGCCACGTTAAGAAGCTAACGTGGAGAAAGGTGGTGATCGACAACGTTAGTGACACCAAACATTCTCACTATCATTGGAGTGAACTCACAAGCCCCCAATAAGCCACGTTAACTCCCACGTTAACTTAGTTAACGTGGTAGTTAACGTGGGCAAAAGTCCCACCTGGCAGCCTGACCATGCCTTCTTCAAACACGCATAACTTGAGCCACAAAGCTCCAAATGAGGTGATTCTAGTGGCATTGGAAAGTAGGATTCTAGAGCTTTCCAAGTATATATGGCACTACATGGTTGACACTAAATTTAAGGGAGAAAACCTGCCCCGAAAGTGCAATGATGAACATGGTATCAGCCTGTATTTAGGCCAACTGACCTCTTCACCTTCGAAGAAGTATAACTCGAGTTGTAGAGCTCCAAATGATGCGCTTCCAAAGGCATTGGAAAGTAGACATCCAGGAATTTCCAAAGATATATAATAGTATGGGGTGGACACTAAGTTTGAGCTTCAGAAACGGGAAATTGCTAGCGTTATTGGCAATCAACATTTCCAGTAACGTTGGCATATATGCCAGCGACCATGTCCACTTCAAAGGAGCATAACTTGAGCTACAAAGGTCCACTTGAGGTGATTCCAGTTGCGTTAGAAAGCTAACATTCAGAGCTTTCCAACGATATATAATACTCTATAGTGGGCATGAAATTTGAGCACAAACAAGAGGCATATTTTTAGCTCCAAAAACACCAACTGGGCACCAAGTGCAACGTTAGCCACAATAACTTTAGCACTAACGCCACACTTGTAGCGTTAGTGTGGCTAACTTTAGCACTAACTTTAGCACCTGGAGCTCAACTAAACTCACTTCTCTCTCAAGTCCACTTCCAAGCTCAAGCAAGCAG
>NC_029792.2:90184421-90225066 GCF_000816755.2 Arachis ipaensis | reverse complement strand
TAATAATAATAATAATAACAATAATAATAATAATAATAATAATAATAATAATAATAATAATTTATGATAGTATTTTATTGGACATATATACTTATCTCTAACAAGTTGGCTGTGCAGGAGATAATAGAGCAACAAACCATGCATATCACCACCACTACATCAATAAGCACACACAACTCACAAGACTAGGTCACATTCTGTTCGAAAAATTGCATTCAACGCAACACATGTATCCTCAATTTCTGAAATTTACTTTAAATAAAAGTGTACCACGACACACCCTTATGATGTCTGCCATTTTGCAAGGAACAATAGAATATCTTTTTCAATTAGCTCATCTAAATCTAATGACTGTTTTGAGCTTATTCATATAGATATTTGAGGTCCGATCCTCTTAATACACCTTCCAATTTTTAACCATAGTGTACAATCACACAAAGTCGGTACACTTAGATATTTTCAATGAATCAAAAATCTGAAACGGCCACAGTTATAGAATTTTGTTAACTTTTCTCTCACACAATTTGAAAAAATTATCAAATGTATCAGATTGAATAATCGAAAGAAATTTCAGCTAAATGATTTCTACAATTTAAAAGATATTTTACATCAATTTTTTTGTGTTGAAACTTCTCAGCAAAATAAAATTGTGTATTGTTCATACCCTGGGTCGAGATGTCTGACCCGGGTTGATTGACAACAAGATGATCGACCTCTTCAGGTCAGGTCGATCTGACCTCTTCTCAAAGAGCTCGGCCAAGTCACCAGGAAAACCCAAAAAAGGGCCCAAACAGAGGAACACGACCCAAATCTAAAGACAGCCCAAGCCTATAGAGATAAGGGCGGTTCCCGTGAAGATAAGATAACTTAACTCAAAGATAAGATAAGATAAGATAACTATCTTATCCCCAGAAAGGTCACTCCACACCATTATAAATACACTGGAGCACCCAGGTATAACTCATACTCTGATTCCACTAAAAACCTGCTTAATACCCTTGCTAACTTAAGCATCGGAGTCCTTTGCAGGTACCACCACCCTCCGGTGATGAAGGATCAACACCACCACTGGTTCACAAGTCAGACATATCATCGCCAACCAGCACAGAAGATCTCGTCCGAGATCGACCTACAATTTCAGGTAACCCTCGGAACAGTGGCGCCTTTGCCGGGGAACCTGGAAATCATCCCATCATCATGGCGGACAACCTTGACAACGATCACAACTCTGATTTGGAGAATAGAACGCCATATAAGAACGCAAAAGTCACACTAGACGATACTTCTCAACCTAACAAAGACAAAGAATTCACCAAACATGGGAGCCATGGAAGCACTTCAGGATCGCCCAAAGCAACTTGAAAAAAAGGTCAAATATCAACGGAAAGCCAAGAGAGACCTACGAAGGGAAGCTAGGCGACGCCACGAATTAGAGGACAAGCTCCTAAAGCTTGAGGCTGATCTCAAAGCTAAAACTACTCGACCCAGCCACGAAAATAGCTCCCACAAGGATCAAGACCCATTCACCAAAGAGATTATGAAGGCCAAAATCCCAAAAGACTTCAAACCCCCCGACATGACTCTGTACGATGGCACATCAGATCCCAGCCATCACCTCAATAATTTCAGAAGTAGAATGTATCTCACCGACGCCTCAGATGTAGTTTGCTGCAAAGCCTTCCCGACTACCTTGACAAAGACAGCAATTAAATGGTTCGACAATCTACCCCCTAGGTCCATCTCAAGCTTTGATAACTTAGCCAAAAAGTTTTTAGCCAGATTCTCCATCCAGAAGGACAAAACTAAACACGCCCCAAGTCTACTAGGGATCAAGCAAGGAGATCGGAAAAGTCTTCGTAGCTACATGGAAAGATTCAACAAGGCATGTTTGAACATACAAAGTCTACCAACAGAAGCAGCCATTATGGGTCTCATCAATGGCTTACGAGAGGGACCTTTTAGTCACTCCATATCAAAAAAACATCCCACATCTCTGAACGAAGTACAAGAATGAGCAGAGAAATACATCAACATGGAGAAAAACTCTCAACTAAGAGAGGCCTCAAAATCCGGATTCTCCTACTCCTTCCGAGATAAGGATAAAGAGTCCAAGAAAAAAGAAGACCAGTATGGAGAAAAGATCAAGAAATACCACAATTACACCCCTCTCCAGGTATCTCTTGTAGATGTCTATTGAGAAGTATGCCATAATGAAAAAATACCTCCACCTCGACCACTCAAAAGCAAGAAAGGAGGAGAAAATTAGATAGAATACTGTGAATACCATCGAATCTATGGATATCCCACCAATGAGTGCTTTGATTTGAAGAATGTCATAGAAAAATTGGTAAGAGAAGGGAGATTAGATCGGTACTTAGCCAACAAATCAGATAAGCTAAGAAAAAAAAAGAAGGGACGAAGAAGTTGGACGACCTGAACGACCACCTCGTACCCCAGAGAGGCATGTTCACATGA
Source organism: Arachis ipaensis (assembly GCF_000816755.2). Taxonomy (NCBI): domain Eukaryota; kingdom Viridiplantae; phylum Streptophyta; class Magnoliopsida; order Fabales; family Fabaceae; genus Arachis; species Arachis ipaensis. The sequence goes on along the minus strand of NC_029792.2, from coordinate 90,222,591 downwards.
CACATAGAGGATTTGCGGGAGGAGGAATCTCCAGATCATCTCGCAAATGACATCTAAAAGAAGTATATCATGTCGAGGGAGGGGAAGGAGCACCCGACCTCCCCACTATCACCTTCACCAAAGAAGACGCAGCTGGCATCATCTCGGGACATGACGATCCCATGATCATCACTATCATATTGGCTAATGCTAATCCCCACCGCACATCGGTAGACCAGGGAAGCTCAGCTGACATACTGTTTAAAACCGCCTTCGACAAACTCGACCTAGAGGAAAAATAACTCAGAGCATATCCGAATAGCCTATTCGGGCTGGGAGACACTCCAATCCAACCACTTGGATACATCTCACTTCACACAACCTTTGGAAAAGGAAACCGGTCAAGGACACTCAACATAGACTATATCGTGGTCGATGTATGAACAGCCTACAATGCCCTGATAAGTCAGACAACACTAAATCAACTCGGCGCAGTAGTCTCGACTCCACACCTGTCCATGAAGTTCCCAACCACAGAAGGAATCATTACAATAGGAGCATATCAGAAGACAGCGCGCCGCTGTTACAACGAAAGTCTGAACCTCAAGGGCAAAGGAGAAGAAATCCACACCATCGAACTCGGGAGAGTTCGAGGGCGGGAAGAACTTCGTCCATAACCTGAAGGCGAGACAGAAAAAGTCCAAATCGGAGACACTCCAGAAAAAATAACTAATATTGGCACAATCCTAAAAGAAGATGTAAAGGAGTCCCTCATACAGTTCTTAAGAGACAATGTCGACCTCTTTGCATGGAAGGCCACAGACATGCCAGGCATAGACCCTAAGTTAATGTGCCACAAGTTGGCAGTTTACCCAGGATCTCAGCCAGTATATTAGAGACGTAGAAAGCTCGGACCAGAACGAACCCAAGCTGTGGAAGAGCAAGTGCAAGCTCTACTGGAGGCAGGATTCATAAGAGAAGTCAAGTACCCACTATGGCTAGCTAACGTCGTCTTGGTGAAAAAATCAAATGGGAAGCGGCGGATGTGCACCGACTACACTGATCTCAACAAAGCCTGCCCAAAAGATCCTTATCCACTCCCAAGTATCGACGCTCTGGTGGATGCCTCCTCCGGATACAAATACCTCTCATTTATGGATGTCTATTCGGGATACAATCAAATCCCGATGTACCGACCTGATCAAGAAAAAACCTCATTTTTAACCCCGAAAGCAAATTACTGCTACATCGTCATGTCATTCGGACTTAAAAACGCAGGAGGCACTTATCAAAGATTAATGAATAAGGTCTTCGCAGACCACATCGGGGAAGTCATGGAAGTCTACATGGACGACATGTTAACAAAGACGCAAAGTGAAGAGTCGTTACTGTCCGACCTCACCCAAGTATTCGACACTATCAGAAGGCATGTCATGCGACTTAACCCTGCAAAATGCACATTCGCAGTAGAAGCTGGCAAATTCTTGGGTTTTATGCTCACACAAAGAGGAATTGAAGCAAATCCGGATAAATTCCAGGCTATACTCGACATGAAGAGTCCAACCAGCGTTAAAGAGGTACAACAACTCAATGGAAGATTGGCAGCCTTGTCCAGATTTCTAGCTGGATCGGCAATAAGATCTCTCCCTTTCTACGCCACCCTAAGGAAAGGAAAGAGGTTTGAATGGACAACAGAGTGCAAGCAGGCCTTCCAGGATTTCAAAAGGTTCTTGGGACAACTACCTATTCTAACTCGGCCACAGGAAGGAGAACCACTTGTATTGTACCTCGCAGTAAGAAATCGGGCAATAGCCTCAGCAGTAGTCCGAGAAGACGATAGCGGACAAAAACCTATATACTTCATCAGCAAAGTATTACAAGGGTCCGAACTGAACTATCAAAAAATATAAAAATTCTCCTATGCTCTCATACTAACATCTCGACGAATTCGCCCATATTTCCAAGCCCACATCATCAGGGTTCGGACCAACTAGCCCATAAAAGGCATTCTACAGAAAACAAATTTAGCAGGAAGAATCTTGCAATGGGCAGTCGAGTTGTCTGAATTCGACCTTCAATATGAAGCTCGGACAGCCATCAAATCACAGTATCTGGCCGACTTCATTGCAGAGTTTACGGATGATGAGCGGATATTTTATACGCTTTTTGGGGTTAACTTCATGTAGTTTTTAGTATGTTTTAGTTAGTTTTTAGTATATTTTTATTAGTTTCTAGGCAAAATTCATATTTCTGGACTTTACTATGAGTTTGTGTGTTTTTCTGTAATTTCAGGTATTTTCTGGCTAAAATTGAGGGAGCTGAGCAAAAATCTGATTCAAGCTGAAAAAGGACTGCTGATGCTGTTGGATTCTAACCTCCCTGCACTCGGAATGGATTTTCTAGAGCTACAAGAGTCCAATTGGTGCGCTCTTAATTGCGTTGGAAATTAGACATCCAGGGCTTTCCAGCAATATATAATAGTCCATACTTTTCTCAAGGATAGACGACGTAAACTGGCATTCAACGCCAGTTCCATGTTGCATTCTGGCGTTAAACGCCAGAAACAGGTTACAAATTGGAGTTAAACGCCAGAAACAAGTTACAACCTGGCGTTTAACTCCAGAAACAGCCTAGGCACGTGTAAAGCTTAATTCTCAGCCCCAGCACACACTAAGTGGGCCCCGAAACTGGATTTCTGCACCATCTATCTTAGTTTACTCATTTTCTGTAAACCTAGGTTACTAGTTTAGTATTTAAACAACTTTTAGAGATTTATTTTGTATCTCATGACATTTTAGATCTGAACTTTGTACTCTTTGATGGAATGAGTCTCTAAACTCCATTGTTAGGGGTGAGGAGCTCTGCTGTGTCTTAATGAATTAATGTAATTATTTCTGTTTTCTATTCAAATACGCTTGTTTCTATCTAAGATGTTCATTCGCACTTCAATATGATGGATGTGATGATTTGTGACACTCATCACCATTCTCAACCTATGAACGCGTGCCTGACAACCACCTCCATTCTACCTTCGATTGAATGAATATCTCTTGGATTCCTTAATCAGAATCTTCGTGGTATGAGCTAGAATCCATTGGCAGCATTCTTGAGAATCCGAAAAGTCTAAACCTTGTCTGTGGTATTCTGAGTAGGATTCATGGATTGAATGACTGTGACGAGCTTCAAACTCACAAGGGTTGGGTGTAGTGACAGACGCAAAAGGACCAATGGATCCTATTCCAGCATAAGTGAGAACCGACAAATGATTAGCCGTGCGGTGACAGCGCACCTGGACCATTTTCACTGAGAGGACGGATGGTAGCCATTGACAACGGTGATCCACCAACATACAGCTTGCCATAGGAGGAACCTTGCGTGTATGAAGAAGAAGACAGGGGGAAAGCAGAGATTCAAAAGACAAAGCATCTACAAAACTCCAACATATTCTCCATTACTGCAGAACAAGTATTTATTTCATGCTCTTTTATTTCTCGCAATTCAAACTGATAATTATAATTGACATCCTGACTAAGAGTTACAAGCTAACCATAGATTGCTTCAAGCCAACATTCTCCGTGGGATTCGACCCTTACTCACGTAAGGTATTACTTGGACGACCCAGTGCACTTATTGGTTAGTGGTACGAGTTGTGAAAAGTGTGATTCACAATTTGTGCACCAAGTTTTTGGCGCCGTTGCCGGGGATTGTTCGAGTTTGGACAACTGACGGTTTATTTTGTTGCTTAGATTAGGAAAAATTTTTCTTTTTGGTTTAGAGTCTTCTATTATTGTTTTTGGTTGAAATTTTTTTAGATCCTTATTTTCTTTTTTTTAATTTTTTTTGAAAATTTTATAAACTAATAATTGAGTTTTTCTGTTTGAGTTTAGTTTCATATTTTAAGTTTGGTGTCAATTGCATGTTTTTATTTTCTTTTAAATTTTCGAATTTGTGTTCATTGTTCTTTCTTAATCTTCAAGTTGTTCTTGTTTATTTTCCTTGTTTGATCTTTAGCTTTTCTTGCTTTGTGATTTTTCTTGTTTCTCTTGTGCATTTTCGAATTATTAGTATCCAAAAAAAATAAATAAATAAGATATTTTATACATTAAATACCTTTATTAAAACACTTTAAATTTATAACTCAATTGGCTAGAGCGTTGTGTCTATGTTCTTGTGAATAATTGCTCCTTTGAGTCTTTCTTTCTAAAATCTTTTAAAAAATAATTTTTCTTTGATTAAATCTTGTGTCAAGTTTTAAGTTTGGTGTTTTCTTGTCAGTCTCTATTTAATTTTCGAAAATTTATTTTTGGTTTTCAAAAAATTTTAAGTTTGGTGTTCTTTTTTTTTTATGTTCTTGAGTCCTTTGAGTCTTTGAATTTTTGTTCTTCGTGTTCTTATAATTCTTCAAGGTGTTCTTAAGTCTTCCTTTTGTATTGATTTTAAAATTTTTAAGTTTGGTGTTACTTGGTGCTTTTCCTCCAAAATTTTCGATAACAAGGAGCATTAGATCTAAAAATTTTAAATCTTGTGCCATTTTATTATTTTTCTCTTTCCTCATTAAATTCAAAAATATCTTTTCTCTCTATTTTAAAGTGAATTTTCGAAAATTACTTTTAAAATTCAGATTTTTATTTCAAAATTTAAATTCTTTTTCAACAATCATACCCAAAGTTTTTCAAATCTTCTTAATTAAGTAATTATTCTAGTCTTAAATTTTTTGTTCTTAATTTTCGAAATCTATATTTACTTTCAAACTAATTTATTCTCTTTTCTTTTATTATTTATTTATTCGTTCTCTTTTTTACAAAATAAAAATAAAAATATATTCTATTTGCTATTCATATCAATTCCCTTTTCTCCATCATGGATCTAAGTGGAAATGAACAGTCCAAAAGGACTCTGGGGTCATATGCTAACCCCACTACTACTTCATATGGGAGTAGTATCTGTATACCCTCCATCGGAGTCAGTAGCTTTGAGTTGAATCCTCAGCTCATTATCATAGTGCAGTAAAGTTGCCAGTATTCCGGTCTTCCACAAGAAGAACCTACAGAGTTTCTGGCACAGTTTTTACAAATTGCTGACACAGTACATGATAAGGAAGTAGATCGGGATGTCTACAGATTATTATTGTTTCCATTTGCTGTAAAAGATCAAGCTAAGAGGTGGTTAAATAACCAACCTAAGGCTAGCATTAGGACATGGAAATAGCTGTCAGAAAAATTCCTGAATCAATACTTCCCTCCAAAACGGATGACACAGCTAAGGCTGGACATCCAAGGCTTTAAACAAGGAGATAATGAATCTCTTTATGATGCCTGGGAGAGATACAGAGAGATGCTAAAAAAATGCCCCTCTGAAATGTTTTCATAATGGGTGCAGTTAGACATCTTCTATTATGGGCTTACAGAGAAAGCTCAGATTTCTCTAGACCACTCAGCTGGTGGATCTATACACATGAGAAAGACAATTGAAGAACCTCAAGAGCTCATTAATACAGTTGCCAGAAATCAGCATCTGTATCTAAATAGTGAATCTTCCATGAAAGAAGAGGCTAAAACAGTAACTGCTGAACTCAATCCTGCAGAACAAATTACTGAATTCAATCAGCAATTAGATTTTCTAACAAAATAGCTGGCCGAATTCAAGGAGATACTACAAGACACAAGAATGGCTAATATGAATATGGAAGTACAGTTGAAGCAAATAGAACAGCAGTTATAAAAAAAAATAACAGAAGAGTGCCAAGCAATTCAATTAAGAAGTGGAAAAACGTTAAATACCTCACTTCAAGGCAGCAGGAAGCCAAGAAATGAACAAACTGCTATCCAAAATCCCTCTGAGGACAGTAAGAGCCCAGAGAGGAATAACTCTGGCGTTCAAATGCCAGAAACAAGCAAGGAGTTAGCGTCAAACGCCCAATGGAAGCTCAGTTCTGGCGTTCAAATGCCAGGAACAAGTAAGGAGTTGACGTCCAACGCCAATCCAGCTTCTAACCCTGGCATTCAAATGCCAGTGAGGGATCAGACATACACAAGTGCTGATAACAACCCCTCTAAAAAGGCTTCTCCAACCACCTCTGTAGGAAATAAACCTGCAGCAACTAAGGTTGAGGAATACAAAGCTAAGATGCCTTATCCTCAAAAACTCCGCGAAGAGGAGCAGGATAAGCAATTTACCCGCTTTGCAGACTATCTCAGGACTCTTGAAATAAAGGTTCCGTTTGTAGAGGCACTTGAGCAAATACCCTCTTATGCCAAGTTCATGAAAGAGATAATGAGTCATAAGAAGGATTGGAGAGAAACTGAAAAAGTTCTCCTCACTGAAGAATGCAGTGCAGTCATTCTGAAAAGCTTCCCAGAAAAGCTTAAAGATCCCGGGAGCTTTATGATACCATGCATATTAGAGGGTGATTGCACCAAGACAGCTTTATGTGATCTTGGGGCAAGCATCAACCTAATACCTGCATCCACTATCAGAAAGCTTGGTTTAACTGAAGAAGTCAAACCAACCAGGATATGTCTCCAACTTGCTGATGGCTCCATTAAATACCCATCAGGCATAATTGAAGACATGATTGTCAGGGTTGGGCCATTCGCCTGTCCCACTGACTTTGTAGTGCTAGAAATGGAGGAGCACAAGAGTGCTACTCTCATTCTTGGAAGACCTTTCCTAGCAACTGGACGAACTCCCATTGATGTCCAAAAGAGGGAAGTAACCCTGAGAGTCAATGAGGATGAGTTTAAGTTGAATGCTGTCAAAGCTATGCGGCATCCAGACACACCAAAAGACTACATGAAAGTTGATCTCATTGACTCTTTGATAGAGGAGATCAACATGGCTGAGAGTCTCGAATCAGAGCTGGAAGACATCTTTAAAGATGTTTAGCCTGATCTGGAGAATTCAGAGGAATTGAAAGAGACTTTGACACTTCCTCAGGAAGAGGAAAAACCTCCTAAACCCGAGCTTAAACCATTACCACCATCCCTAAAATATGCATTTCTGGGAGAAGGTGACACTTTTCTGGTGATCATAAGCTCTGCTTTAAATTCACAGGAAGAGGAAGCACTAATTCAAGTGCTAAGGACACACAAGACAGCTCTTGGGTGGTCCATAAGTGACCTTAAGGGCATAAGCCCAGCTAGATGCATGCACAAGATCCTATTGGAGGATGATGCTAAGACAGTGGTTCAACCACAGAGGCAGCTAAATCCAGCCATGAAGGAAGTAGTGCAGAAAGAGGTCACCAAGTTACTGGAGGTTGGGATTATTTATCCTATTTCTGATAGCCCCTGGGTGAGCTCTGTCCAAGTTGTGCCCAAAAAAAGAGGCATGACAGTGGTTCATAATAAAAAAAATGAACTGGTTCCTACAAGAACAGTTACAGGGTGGCGCATGTGTATTGACTACAGAAGGCTCAATACAGCCACCAGAAAGGATCACTTTCCTTTACCATTCATAGACCAGATGCTAGAAAGACTAGCAGGTCATAATTATTACTGCTTTTTGGATGGCTATTCAGGTTACAACCAAATTGTAGTAGATCCCCAGGATCAAGAGAAAACAGCATTCACATGTCCGTCTGGGGTATTTGCTTACAGAAGGATGCCATTTGGGCTGTGTAATGCACCTGCAACCTTTCAGAGATGCATGCTCTCTATTTTTTCTGATATGGTGGGAAATTTTCTGGAAGTCTTCATGGATGAAGGGATTGTCCTTGGGCACAAGATTTCGAACAAGGGAATAGAGGTGGATCAAGCTAAGGTAGAGGTAATTAAAAAATTACCACCACCTGCCAATGTTAAGGCAACCAGAAGCTTTCTGGGGCATGCAGGATTCTATAGGAGGTTTATAAAGGATTTTTCAAAAATTGCAAAACCTCTGAGTAACCTGCTAGCTGCTGACATGCCATTTGTGTTTGACACAGAGTGTCTGCAGGCGTTTGAGACTCTGAAAGCTAAGCTGGTCACAGCACCAGTTATTTCTGCACCAGACTGGACATTACCATTTGAACTAATGTGTGATGCCAGTGACCATACCATTGGTGCAGTACTGGGGTAGAGGCATGACAAGCTTCTGCATGTCATTTATTATGCTAGCCGTGTTTTAAATGATGCCCAGAAAAATTACACAACCACAAAAAAAGAATTACTTACAGTGGTTTATGCCATTGACAAGTTTAGATCATACTTAGTAGGATCAAAAGTGATTATGTACACTGACCATGCTGCTCTTAAATATCTATTTACAAAGCAGGATTCAAAACCCAGGCTCATAAGATGGGTGTTGCTTCTGCAAGAGTTTGATATAAAAATAAGAGACAGAAAAGGGACAGAAAACTAAGTGGCTGATCATCTGTCCCGGATAGAACCAGTAGAAGGGGCATCCTTTCCCTCTATTGAGATCTCTGAAACCTTCCCGGATGAGCATTTGTTCGCCATTTAGGAAACACCATGGTTTGCAGACATTGCAAACTATAAAGCTGCAATGTTCATACCCAAAGAGTACAGCAGGCAACAAAAGAAAAAATTAATTACTGATGCAAAGTACTACTTGTGAGATGAACCCTATCTCTTTAAGAGATGTGCAGACGCAATAATCCATAGGTGTGTACCTAGAGAAGAAGCACAGAAGATCTTATGGCTTTGCCATGGGTCACAATATGGAGGCCATTTCGGAGGTGAGCGAACAGCCACCAAGGTCCTCCAATGTGGCTTCTACTGGCCTACACTCTATAGGAATTCCCGAGAGTTTGTACGTAACTGTGACAGTTGCCAGAGAGCTGGTAATCTGTCTCATGGTTACGCCATGCCTCAACAAGGAATCTTGGAGATTGAGTTGTTTGATGTATGGGGAATTGACTTCATGGGACCTTTCCCACCATCATACTCAAACACTTATATTCTGGTGGCAGTCGACTATGTATCAAAATGGGTAGAGGCCGTTGCCACACCCACTAATGATACTAAAACAGTGCTGAAGTTCCTCCAGAAATATATCTTCAGCAGGTTTGGTGTCCCTAGAGTACTAATCAGTGATGGGGGCACTCACTTCTGCAACAAACAGCTTTACTCTGCCATGGTTCGGTATGGGATTAGCCACAAGGTGGCAACTCCATATCATCCACAGACAAATGGGCAAGCTGAATTTTCTAACAGAGAACTAAAAAGAATCCTGGAACGAACTGTAAGTACATGTAGAAAGGATTAGGCAAGAAGCTTGGATGATGCTCTGTGGGCTTACAGAACAGCATTCAAGACTCCTATAGGGACCTCTCCATACCAGCTTGTGTATGGTAAGGCCTGTCATCTGCCCGTGGAACTGGAACATAAGGCCTACTGGGCAACCAGATTCCTAAACTTTGATGCCAAATTAGATGGAGAAAAAAGATTGCTCCAGCTGAATGAGCTAGAGGAATTCAGACTCACTGCTTTCGAAAATGCCAAGCTTTGTAAAGAGAAATAAAAAAGGTGGCATGACAGAAAGCTATCATCTAGAGTCTTTGAACCAGGACAAAAGGTTCTGTTGTTCAACTTTAGCCTCAGGCTATTCCCCGGGAAACTGAAATCCCGGTGGAGGGGACCATATGTGATTACAAGTGTATCACCATATGGCTATGTGGAGCTTCAAGACATTGATTCTAATAAGAAGTTCATTGTTAATGGACAGAGAATCAAGCATTATCTTGAAGGCAATGTTGAGCAGGAGTGCTCAAGGCTGAGGCTAGATTAAAAGCTCAGCAAGGTCCAGCTAAAGACAATAAAGAAGCGCTTGCTGGGAGGCAACCCAGCCATTAGCAAAACTTTTTCTGTTATTTTATTCTATTCTTAATTTTATTTATTTTTTAAATTATATAAGTTCAATATTAATAATATTCAAGGTAAAGAATCAATTGCATAAGTTCACAAGGTTACAGAAGGATTCAGAGCACAAAACAGCAACAAGAAGCTCACTGGTGCGAAAAAAAGCCAGTAAGAGCTGTTTTGGGCGTTAAACGCCCAAAAGGAGCATCTACTGGGCATTTAACGCCAGTAGAGATAGCCATCTGGGCATTAAACGCCAGAAAGAAGCAGCTTCTGGGCGTTTAACGCTAGATTTACAGCATCCTGGGCGTTCAGAAAAACGCCCAGTGACAAAGGAGTTTCTGGCATTTAACGCCAGCTAGAAGCAACAGCTGGGCGTTAAACACCCAGACGAAGCACCAATTGGGCGTTAAACGCCCAAAACATGCAGCAGTTGGGCGTTTAACGCCAGGATTGTGGGGAGTAGGCAATTTCGTTTTCACTTCAAATTTTTTTTCAATTTTCATATTTCAATTCATGATTTCTTACAAATCCTAAATTTTCAAATCCCTTTTCAAAATATATCAAATGTATCTTAATTCATAAACCCTTTTTTAATCCTCTTCAAATTATATTCAAATCCTTTTCAAAACAAATCTATCTCCTTTCTGATCTTTTTCAACTTATCAATATCTTTTTCAAATCTTCACAATATCTTTTTCAAAACAAAGCTATCTTTTTCAAATATCTTTCACATTATTCATATCTTTTAAATTTTAAAGTACATCCTTTTCCTATCATACTTATCTTTTACAAATCATATATTCTATCATATCTTTTCAAAAGTTTTCGAAAACCCACCCCCCTTCCCTTTAAATCCTCGTTCGGCCTCCCCTTCTCTTCCACAATTCGAACTTGGCTCTCCCCCTATCCCTCTCCTTTCTTTTCTTTTGCTTGAGGACAAGCAAACCTCTAAGTTTGGTGTATCTATCCGTGATCAGTAAGCCAACACCCACTAAGATCATGGCTCCTAAAGGAGAATAAACCAAGTCAAGAGGCAAGAAAGAGAATATTCCAAAACCACTTTAGAATCAAGGGAAGTTCTTAACCAAAGAACATTCAGACCATTACTACAGAATAATGGGTCTAAGGTCAGTGATCCCAGAAGTTAAATTTGATCTGAAAGAAGACGAATATAAGAAAATCCAAGAGCAAATTTGAAATAGGAGCTGGGAAGTCCTAGCTAATCCTGAAACAAAGGTGGGAAGAAACATGGTTCATGAATTCTATGCTAATCTATGGCAGACGGACAGGCAGAGAATAGCGGGAACCTCATTCTATGACTATAGAACTCTGGTCAGAGGGAAGATTGTTCACACCCACCCTGACAAAATAAGGGAGATTGAAGAACTGAAGATTGACGATTTAGAGGTTATAGTAAACTCTCATTGCAAGTATAGTTACTAAACCAAGCAATCAACCTTTCTTACACACGTTTTGGTTGTCACAAGTAACAAGCCCCTAAATAAATTGATAACCGAAGTATTTAAACCTCGGGTCGTCTTCTCAAGGAATTGCAGGGAAGTATGTTCTTATTATTGGTTATGAGTCTTGTAAATTGGGGGTTTTGAAAGTAAGGAAGAAGTATGTTAAATGATAAGAAAAATAAAATAGTAATAATAAAATAAACTCTTGGCAAGGTATTAGAACTGGAAGTCCTATCCTTATCAATTGTGATGAGAATTAGATTTTAATCCCACTTTGTTAACCTCTAACTGTGAAGGTAAATTAAGTGATTAATTAGCTTAATCCACAGGTCCTAGTCAATTCCTATGGAAAGACTAGAGTTATTGGAGCAACTCCCAATTTCAACCACTGCTTTATTTGACAGCTCAAGCGTTACCAATTACTTAACCAAAGCCAAAAGGAAGAAAATATCTAAATTAAATTAAAAGCATTCATAAATAGAAAAAAACATTCATAAACTAAAATACCTCAATTTATACTAATAAAGATATCAAATGTAGCATGGAAACGTTCATAAATTAAATTGGGAAAATAAAAGGAAAATTGAACCTGATAAAAAGAAACAATCATGAAAGTAAGAAAAATCCTAATCCTAAATCCTAAGAGAGAAGAGATAACCTCTCTCAAAGAACTACATCTAAAACTAAAAATTATGAATTATGAGCTGGTGTTTCTGAATGGATGCATTCTCCCACTTTATAGCCTTCAATCTGTGTTTTCTGAGCCGCAAACTGGGTTAGAAACAGCCCAGAATTCGCTGGTTGCGAATTCAAACACGCTGATTTTTTGTCACTGCGACGCGTCCGCGTGGAGCACGCGTTCGCGTCGCCTATCATCAGGGAAACTATGGCATATTATATATCAAATCAAAGCCCCGGACGTTAGCTTTCTAACGCAACTAGAATCGCGTCATTTGGACCTATGTAGCTAAAGTTATAGTTGTTTGAATGCGAAGAGGTCAAGCTGGACAGCTTAGCAATTTCTCCAACTTCTTGTATTCCTTCCATTTTTGCATGCTTCCTTTCCATCCTCTAAGCCATTCCTGCCCTATAAACTCTGAAATCACTTAACACACATATCAAGGCATCTAATGATAATAAGAGAGGATTAATATTAGCAATTTAAAGGCCCAGGAAACATGTTTTCAATCATAGTACAAAATCAGGAAGGAAAATATAAAACCATGCTAATAGTATGAATAAGTGGGTAAAGAGTTGATAAAAATCACTCAATTGAGCACAAAATAAACCATAAAATAGTGGTTTATCATCCTTTCCACACTTAAACATTAGCATGTCCTCATGCTAAGCTCAAGAGAAACTATAAAGGGGTGAAGAGGAATGGTAGAATGTATGAAATGCAACCTATCTATATGAATCCAACTACATGAAGAATGCTTTTTCCTACTTGGTTTAAAATTAAATAAATTCTCCAAGAATAAATATGAACTGGATTTCACTAATTCAAATCATAAAAATGAAGTACAAATAGACTTGTAGAAGAAAATAGCTCATGAAAGCCGGGAACAAAGAATCGAGCATCGAACCCTCACTGGAAGTGTATGCACTCTAATCACTCAAGTGTTTTAGGTTCGATTCTCTCAATTCTCTACTAACCTTGCTTTCTAAGGCTTGCTCTTCATCTAACAATCAACATAAATTTAATGCAAAGATACACGTATCAAGAGGTCTTTTAAGGGTTGTAATGGGGTTAGGGTCAAGGTAGGATTGTATTTGGCCAAGTGGACTAAAATATGAATCCTTAATTAACTTAAACTTTTCACCTAACTTTAGACAATCCATGTAATCATAATACCACATCTAACTATCCATTAACCATGTTTTTCCACATATTCATGCATTCTAATTTCAAGTACAGTACATATGCATTGCTTTTACCATTTACTTTGGGGCATTTTGTCCCCTTTTTGCTTAATTGCTCTTTTTTCTTTTCTTTTTCTCACTTCTTTATATATATATATTTTTTTTTTCTTTTCTTTTATTTTTCTCAATGCATATGATTAAATTATTGGATGCATGAATCATGTGTTAAACATTTTTTTTTTCACATTTTCAGAAAATTCTAACATACTCAATTCTCAAACCAAATGTTTCCAAATTCACTTCCCCACACTTAATTCATGAGCACTCTCACTAGTCTAAGCTAACCAAGGATTCAAATTAAGGACATTATTATTTTCCGCTTAGAGTTAATGATGTGCTAAAGTAAAGAACAAAGGGGTATAATAGGCTCAACATTGGTTTGCAAAGAATAATGAAAGGGTAAGGCCATATGGTATGTAAGCTCAGTGAAACAAAGGCCTCAATCATGTAAGTGTATGTGGTGCGCAGAAATTGTGATTACACTTTAATTTTGTAAAATTCATCGCTCTTTCTTTCCCTGGTAATGGCGCCAAAAACATGATGCCAATACCATGGTTCACAACTTCGCACAACTAACCAGCAAGTGCACTGGGTCGTCCAAGTAATACCTTACGTGAGTAAGGGTCGAATCCCACGGAGATTGTTGGTATGAAGCAAGCTATGGTCACCTTTCAAATCTCAGTCAGGTTGGGTATCATTAAATCCTACTCGGAATACCACAGACAAGGTTTAGACCTTCCGGATTCTCTTGAATGCCGCCATCATTCTAGCTTACACCACGAAGATTCCGATTAAGAGATCTAAGAGATACTCATTCAATCTAATGTAGAACGGAAGTGGTTTTTAGGCACGCGTTCATAGGGAATGATGATGATTGTCACGTTCATCACATTCAGGTTGAAGTGCGAATGAATATCTTAGAAGCGAAATAAGAAGAATTTAATAGAAAACAGTAGTACTTTGCATTAATTTTTGAGGAACAGCAGAGCTCCACACCTTAATCTATGGAGTGTAGAAACTTCACCGTTGAAAATACATAAGTGATAATGGAGTTCATTGGTCTCGGCCCCAGAGGGGAACCGGAGTAACCAAGACTGTGAATACAATGATAAAAAGTTCTATTTATAATAAACTAGTCACTAGGGTTTACAGAAGTAAGTAATTGATGCATAAATCAACTTTCGGGGTCCACCTGGTGTGTGCTTGGGCTGAGCTTGAGTGTTGCACGTGTAGAGGTCATTCTTGGAGTTGAACGCCAGCTTTTGTGCCAGTTTGGGCGTTGAACTCCACTTTGCAGCTTGTTTCTGGCGCTGGACGCCAGAATTGGGCAGAGAGCTGGCGTTGAACGCCAGTTTGCGTCGTCTAAACTTGGGCAAAGTATGGACTATTATATATTTCTGGAAAGCCCTGGATGTCTACTTTCCAACGCAATTGGAAGCGCGCCATTTCGAGTTCTGTAGCTCCAAAAAATCTACTTGAGTGCAGGGAGGTCAGAATCCAACAACATCAGCATTCCTTCTTCAACCTCTGAATCTGATTTTTGCTCAAGTCCCTCAATTTCAGTCAGAAAATACCTGAAATCACAGAAAAACACACAAACTCATAGTAAAGTCCAGAAATGTGAATTTAACATAAAAACTAATGAAAACATCCCCAAAAGTAACTAGATCCTACTAAAAACATACTAAAAACAATGCCAAAAAGCGTATAAATTATCCGCTCATCAGTATGCATACATCAAACCATGAAAATATAGAATTAAGCAAGACAAATATCACAATTTTAGAGAGAAAACACACCTAAAATAAAATATTGGTTGGTAAAATGCAACCAATTCAAATAGGCTCAAAAATCTCACAGGTTTTGTGTGTTCGAGCTCTAAACCATGTTCCAGTATAATATTTCTTCAAACAAGTGTAACATTAAATTTTATTCAAATTAGTGAAATACTCTAAAAGGTTTCTTGAAAAAGAAAATATTACTTCAACCAAGTGGTAAAATATGCACAAAATCAAATAATCATGCAATCAAACATACAAATACAACAACTAACAAGAAAAATAAACCATTGGTGTTTGAGAAGGAAATACTAACCCACGGAAGTCGGTATCGACCTCCCCACACTTAAAGATTGCACCGTCCTTGGTGCATGCTAAGATGTGCAAGTGGACGGGTTACTTCAACTGACACTATTCTCATCAAGGAATGTGCGTAGGAACTTGTGTGTCTCTCCCATGCAAACGTCTTCTGGTTCTCTTCCTGGTGGCCATCCTGAAAGAAAAAGGGAAGGAAAGTAACCCAAAGCAAAGATAGAAAACAAATAAAACATGGGTTGATTAATGCCAAAAATGAGGGTCTCATTTACATGGAAGCTTCAACATGTAAGTGAGAAAACAGTAGAAGTACATGGCAAATCAAGAGTGCAAAAATTTGCAACAATAGGAAAGAGAGTGTGGGTAATGAGAGATAATATAAATTCATGTCAATGTAAAAGTAATACAGGTATAAAAGATTGGCATTGATTTAAATAATATTACCTAACCAGAATAAAACAAGTCACTAAGCACCCAAAATAATTCAAGAGAATATGCAACAGTTAAATAAGAAAATCAACACCAAAGGAAAAAATAAGGAATTTAGAAAAGAAAAGAAAAATATGCACTAAATTAAAATGCAATGAATGAAATATGCAAATAAATTAAGTAAAATAGAATGAAGGATAAGAAGAATGAGAAGGGAAAGGAGGGAAGAAGAAGTAAGTAAGAAAAGAGGGAGGAAAAATTAGGATTTGAGAAGAAAAGATAAGATTTTTGGCATATTAGGTTAAGCTGTGCGGCGCAAGCGACGCGAACGCGTGGTGTACGCGTTCGCACGGATGGTGCTTAGAGGAGTTGACGCGGTCGCGTCGATCACGCGATCGCTTGACACGTTTTATGCTACTGGCGCGAGGGCAGCCTCGCGCTCGCATAAGTCTCTGTTCGAAATCTTACTTTGCCAAAATATGGGTGATGCAATCGCGTGGGTCATGCGACCGCGTGAGTGGCCAATATTGGGATATGACGCGGAAGCGTGGGGCACGCGTTCACATGGTAGGGACTGTGCATTCAGCACCAGTCCAGCACCACTCTTGCACAACTTTCGGTCGTGCACCCTTTTTTACGTCGATTTTACAGGGCCACGTGTTCGCGTGGGTGACGCGGACGCGTGGGGAGGCTATTTTTCAAATGATGCGGCCACGTCGGTGACGCGGTCGCGTGGATCAATTTGTGCCAAAGGCACGCCTCCAGCCACACTCTTGCATGACTCTCTGTTCACTTTTCTTTTCTCCTAATGCACTTGTGACGCAGACGCGTTAGCGACGCTGCCGCGTCGCGTGCATTTTTTGTTTATAATGCAGTATACATAATGCAATGCTAATATGAATGTTATGAATAATTTCAGGTTCAATGAAAATAGAATAAAATGAAACTCAAAAACAAACAAAATGAAATAAAATCAAAATTGAAGAAAAAGGAACGATCATACCATGGTGGGTTGTCTCCCACCTAGCACTTTTAGTTAAAGTCCTTAAGTTGGACATTTGGTGGGCTTCTTGTCATGGTGGCTTGTGCTTGTACTGATCCAGGAATCTCCACCAATGTTTGTACTTCCAGTAACCTCCGGGGTCCCAAACTAGGCGCAGAAAGCCTTCAAGTAAGTTAAAGCAAGTGACAAGGCCCCAAGAGTGTTGATTATCAGAAGGAATTCTGGGGTGCCAAATCTTGCTTTTGCACCCATCTTCTTGTTGATCATTATGATTCCATCCGGGTAGCAAGCAATCTGAATTCTCACTAAAGCGGCCAAACAACTTCCTAGACCCATTCAAGCTAAGGGATATGAATTTTACCCACTTGAATGTTGTGAAGGATGATGGCAACTTGGGGGAAGGTATTTTTAATGAATTTGCAAGCTCCACTCCCTTGTGCTCTTCTCTGACAACTTCCACCTCTTTGCAAGTTTCTTCAATATTAACCTCTTCTTCTTGGTAGCTTTCTTCCAATTTGATCTCTTTTTCATTGCTCACCAAGGGCATGGGAGACTGTGCTTCTTCTTCTTTAATCTCCATTTCTTGACCAACCTCTTCCAAGTCTTCAACTATGATATGCCTTGGAGGTTGTACACCCTCATCAACATCAAATGCAACCGTCTTGGAAGGAGGTGCTATGTCTTGACTTTCCCATGGAGGTTCAGCATCTCCTAAGTCTTCAACTAATTCTTCTTCTTTGATAATTACAGCTTCCTCCACTTTTTCCAGTACAAAAGTATGTTTCTCATTGTCCATTGGAGTTTCTAGTGTCTCCCTTATGCCACGCTCTTTTATTGATTCTTCACATGTAGCCATGGGAGCACTTTGAGTGTTCGAGCGTCGGGAACCTAATTGACTTATCGCTTGATTTAGTTGATATAGAGTTGCATGAAATCGATCCACTGTTTCCTTGAGACGATCCGTTGATTCTTGTTCCACTTGGGTATCATAAGTAGGACCATAAGGCTCTTGGATTGATGGATATGGATATGGTGCATATGGAGGTGGTGGTTCTTGGGAGTAATTGGGTTGGAATTGGGGTGGTTCTAGATATGGTTCATAATGTGGTTGGTATGGTGGATATGGTTTAGGGTCATATGGAGGTGATTGGTGGAAAGGGGCTTGTGAGTATGGTGGTCCAAAGTCATGTTGAGGAAAGGGTTCATAGGCATATGGTGGTGGTTGTTGATAGTCCATTGGAGGTGGTTGCCGCCAAGAGGGTTGATCAAATCCTTGTGGCTCCTCCCATCTTTGATTGTTCCAACCTTGATGCCTGTTCTCATTGTAATTTCTTCTTCCTGCAACATAATCGTAACCAGACTCATAGCGATGGGGTGAGAACTCATGATAGCAAATAAAAATTAAAAACAAAAATAAAAACAAATTTTAAATTAAAAGGTTATTGAAATTTGAATTTTGAAATAAGATAAGATAAGATTTTGAAAAAGATATGATTTTTGAAAAAGGTTTGAATTTCGAAATTTAAATTTTGAAATTTTGAAAATTGAAATTTTAAATTTTTAAATTTGAGTTTTAAATTTTGAATATTTTGAATTTAATGAGGAAAGAAAAAAATAATAAAATGACACCAAACTTAAAAAATTTTAGATCAAAACGAAGAAAACAACTAAGAACAACTTGAAGGTCAAGATGAACACGAAGAATAACTTGAAGATCAAGATGAACACTAAGAACATATTTTTGAAAAAAAAAATTTAATAACTAAATAAAAATCAAAAACCTCTTAATTTACTAAAAAGCAAAAATAAAAACAAATAAACAAGCAAAAGAAAATATTTACATTAACCAATAATAAGGCATACGTTTGCAATTTCCCGGCAACGATGTCATTTTGAAGAACTGAAGATTGACGGTTTAGAGGTTATAGTAAACTCTCGTTGCAAGTATAGTTACTAAACCAAGCAATCAACCTTTCTTACAAACGTTTTGGTTGTCACAAGTAACAAACCCCTAAATAAATTGATAACCGAAGTATTTAAACCTCGGGTCGTCTTCTCAAGGAATTGCAGGGAAGTATGTTCTTATTATTGGTTATGAGTCTTGTAAATTGGGGGTTTTGAAAGTAAGGAAGAAGTATGTTAAATGATAAGAAAAATAAAATAGTAATAATAAAATAAACTCTTGGCAAGGTATTAGAACTGGAAGTCCTATCCTTATCAATTGTGATGAGAATTGGATTTTAATCCCACTTTGTTAACCTCTAACTATGAAGGTAAATCAAGTGGATTAATTAGCTTAATCCTCAGGTCCTAGTCAATTCCTATGGAAAGACTAGAGTTATTAGAGCAACTCCCAATTTCAACCACTGCTTTATTTGACAGCTCAAGCGTTACCAATTACTTAACCAAAGCCGAAAGGAAGAAAATATCTAAATTAAATTAAAAGCATTCATAAATAGAATAAAACATTCATAAACTGAAATACCTCAATTTATACTAATAAATATATTAAATGTAGCATAGAAAAGTTCATAAATTAAATTGGGAAAATAAAAGGAAAATTGAACCTGATAAAAAGAAACAATCATGAAAGTAAGAAAAATCCTAATCCTAAATCCTAAGAGAGAGGAGAGAACCTCTCTCTCTAAGAACTACATCTAAAACTAAAAATTATGAATTATGAGCTGGTGTTTATGAATGGATGCATTCCCCCACTTTATAGCCTTCAATCTGTGTTTTCTGAGCCGCAAACTGGTTCAGAAACAGCCCAGAATTCGTTGGTTGCGAATTCAAACACGCTGATTTTTCGTCACTGCGATGCGTTCGCGTGGAACACGCGTTCGCGTCGCCTATCGTCAGGGCAACTATGGCATATTATATATCAAATCGAAGCCCCGGACGTTATCTTTCCAACGCACCTAGAATCGCATCATTTGGACATCTGTAGCTAAAGTTATAGCCGTTTGAGTGTGAAGAGGTCAGGCTGGACAGCTTAGCAATTTCTCCAACTTCTTGTATTCCTTTCATTTTTGCATGCTTCCTTTCCATCCTC
Source organism: Arachis ipaensis (assembly GCF_000816755.2). Classification (NCBI taxonomy): domain Eukaryota; kingdom Viridiplantae; phylum Streptophyta; class Magnoliopsida; order Fabales; family Fabaceae; genus Arachis; species Arachis ipaensis. Next base: position 90,202,846 of record NC_029792.2, on the reverse strand, counting down.
TAAGCCATTCCTGCCCTATAAACTCTGAAATCACTTAACACACATATCAAGGCATCTAATGTTAATAAGAGAGGATTAATATTAGCAATTTAAAGGTCCAGGAAACATGTTTTCAATCATAGCACAAAATCAGGAAGGAAAATATAAAACCATGCTAATAGTATGAATAAGTGGGTAAAGAGTTGATAAAAATCACTCAATTGAGCACAAGATAAACCATAAAATAGTGGTTTATCAGAGATCTTCAAGTTGCCTCAACTGCAAGATGACCCAGACTCCTTTAATAGGAGAATGATGAGATCAAAGCTGAGCTTGGACAAAATCCTAGAGGACATATGTCTCCCAGGAGCTAAATGGACAACTGGTGCACGAAATTGTGATCTCAGGCAACGGCGCCAGAAACTCTGTACGCACGTCTTAATAAATCATTTTTCATTCACAACTTCGATACAACTAACCAGCAAGTGCACTGGGTCGTCCAAGTAATAAACCTTACGTGAGTAAGGGTCGATCCCACGGAGATTGTTGGTATGAAACAAGCTATGGTTACCTTGTAAATCTCAGTCAGGCGGATATAAAATAGTTATGGAGTTTTCGAAATTATATAATAAAATAAGGATAGAAATACTTATGTAAATCATTGGTGAGAATTTTAGATAAGCGCGTAGAGATGCATTCGTTCCTCTGAACCTCTGCTTTCCTGCTGTCTTCATTCAATCAATCTTACTCCTTTCCATGGATGGATTTATGTAAGGGCATCACCGTTATCAATGGCTACATCCCATCCTCTTGTGAAAATGGTCCAAATGCTCTGTCACAGCACGGCCAATCATCTGAGGTTCCCGATCATGCTGGAATAGGATTCACCCTCCTTTTGCGTCTGTCACTACGCCCAGCAAATCTACCGTTGAAAATACATAAGTGAAAGGTCCAGGCATGGCTGAATGGCCAGCCCCCATGATCTAAGAACTAGGCGTCCAAAGATGATCAAAAGATGTCAAATACAATAGTATAAAGTCCTATTTATACTAAACTAGTTACTAGGGTTTACAGAAGTAAGTAATTGATGCATAAATCCACTTCCGGGGCCTACTTGGTGTGTGCTTGGGCTGAGCTTGAAGTTTCCACGTGCAGAGGCTCTTTCTGGAGTTGAACGCCAGGTTGTAACGTATTTCTGGCGTTCAACTCTGGTTTGTGACTTGTTTCTGGCGTTTAACTCCAGACAACAGCATAGAACTGGCGTTCAACGCCCTTTTACATCGTCTAAACTCGGCCAAATTATGGATTATTATACATTGCTGAAAAGCCCTGGATGTCTACTTTCTAACGCTATTGGAAGCGCGTCATTTTGAGTTCTGTAGCTCCAGAAAATCCACTTTGAGTGCAGGGAGGTCAGAATCCAACAGCATCAGCAGTCCTTCTTCAACCTCTGAATCTGATTTTTGCTCAAGTCCCTCAATTTCAGCCAGAAAATACCTGACATTCATAGGATATTCATAACTTTAAGACATAGTTACTAACTACTAATGATCATGTAATAAGACACAAACATAGATAAGCACTTAACAGAGAAAACAAAAAACAGAGAAAGTAAGAACAAGGAATGAGTCCACCTTAGTGATGGTGGCGTTTCCTTCTTGAGGATCCAATGATGTTCTTGAGCTCTTCTATGTCTCTTCCTTGTCTTTGTTGCTCCTCCCTCATTGCTTTTTGATCTTCTCTTATTTCATGAAGGATGATGGAGTGCTCTTGATGGGTTTATGGGGAAGAGTGAATGGATGTGAGTGGTGGTAGGTGGTGATAGGGAAGAGAGATTGAGGTGATTGGTGAAGAGTTTTGGGGAAGAGTGTTTATGGGATTGTGTGAAAGAGGGGTAAGAAGAAGTGAGTGGAGGTAGGTGGGGATCCTGTGGGGTCCACAGATCCTGAGGTGTTCAAGGATTTACAACCTTGCACCAAATTAGGCATGCAAAATGCCCTTGCACATAACTCTGGGTGTTCAGCGCCAGATTGGTGCTTGTTCTGGGCGTTGAACGCCCATTTGTTGCCCATTTCTGGCGTTGAACGCCAGAACCATGCTTGTTCTGGGCGTTCAGTGCCAGCTCTTCTCCAGGGTGCAATTCTGGCGTTCAAACGCCTAGATGCTGCCCATTTTGGGCGTTCAGCGCCAGAACCATGCTCTGTTCTGGCGTTGAACGCCAGCCAGGTGCTTCTTACTGGCGTTTAAACGCCAGTAAGGTCTTCCTCCAGGGTGTGATTTTTCTTCTGCTGTTTTTTATTCCGTTTTCAATTTTTATATTTATTTTGTGACTCCACATGATCATGAACCTAATAAAACATGAAAGAACAAGAAAAATAGAATTAGATAAATAAAAATTGGGTTGCCTCCCAACAAGCGCTTCTTTAATGTCAATAGCTTGACAGTGGGCTCTTATGAAGCCTCACAGATGTTCAGAGCATTGTTGAGACTCCCCAACACCAAACTTAGAGTTTGGATATGGGAGTTCAACACCAAACTTAGAGTTTGATTGCGGCCTCCCAACACCAAACTTAGAGTTTGACTGTGGGGGCTCTGGTTGACTCTGTTTTGAGAGAAGCTTTTTATGCTTCCTCTCCATAGGTACAGAGAGAGATCCTTGAGTTTTAAACACAAGGGAGTCCTCATTTAATTGAAGGACTAGTTCACCTCTGTCAACATCAATCACAGCTTTTGCTGTGGCTAGGAAGGGTCTTCCAAGGATGATGAATTCATCCTCATTCTTCCCAGTATCCAGGACTATGAAATCAACATGGATGTAAAGGCCTTCAACCTTTACTAACACATCTTCTACTTATCCATAAGCCTGTTTTCTTGAATTGTCTGCCATCTCTAATGAGATTTTAGCAGCTTGCACCCCATAGATTCCCAGTTTCTCTATTATAGAGAGGGGCATGAGGTTTATCCCTGAACCAAGGTCACACAGAGCCTTTTGAAAGATCATGTTGCCTATGGTACAAGGTATTACAAACTTTCCAGGATCGTGTTTCTTTTGAGGCAATGTCAGTTGATCCAGATCAGTTAGTTCATTGGTGAACAAGGGAGGTTCATCTTCCCAAGTCTCAATACCAAATAATTTGGCATTCAGCTTCATGATTGCACCAAGAAACTTGGCAGCTTGCTCTTCAGTAACATCCTCATTCTCTTCAGAAGAGGAATACTCATCAGAGCTCATGAAGGGCATAAGGAGGTTCAATGGAATCTCTATCGTCTCAGAAAGAGAAATTTTGAAAATTATTTGTGAAAAAGAGTTAGTGATTTTCAAAAATAGTTTTTGAAAAAGGTTAGTAATTTTCGAAAATTAAAATCAAAAATTAAAATAATTAGTTAATTAAAAAGAAATTTTGAAAAAGAAGGAGGATATTTTCGAAAATTAGAGAGAGAGAGTTAGTTAGGTAGTTTTGAAAAAGATAAGAAACAAACAAAAAGTTAGTTAGTTAGTTGAAACAATTTTGAAAATCAATTTTGAAAAGATAAGAAGATAAGAAGTTAGAAAAGATATTTTGAAATCAAATTTTTTAAAAAGATAAGATAAGAAGATATTTTTGAAAAGATATGATTGAAATTAGTTTTGAAAAAGATTTGATTTTTAAAATCACAATTAATGACTTGATTCACAAGAAATCACAAGATATGATTCTAGAACTCAAAGTTTGAATCTTTCTTAACAAGCAAGTAACAAACTTGAAATTTTTGAATCAAAACATTAATTGATGATGTTATTTTCGAAAATTATGATATAAAATTAAGAAAAAGATTTTTGAAAAAAGATAAAATTTGAAAATTTGATTTGACTCATAGAAAACAACTAGATTTTAAAAATTTTGAAAAAGTCAACTCAAATTTTCGAATTTTATGAGAGAAAAAGGGAAAGATATTTTTTTGATTTTTTTTTTTGAATTTTTAATGAGGAGAGAGAAGAACATAAAAATGATGCAATGCATGAAATTTTTAGATCAAAACAATGAATGCATGCAAGAATGTTATGAATGTCAAGATGAACACCAAGAACACTTTGAATGTCAAGATGAACATCAAGAACTTATTTTTGAAAAATCTTTTTTTTTAATGCAAAGAAAACATGCAAGACACCAAACTTAAAAATTTTTCATGTATAGACACAAAACAAGAAAAGACACAAAACATGACTGCATATGAAAAACAAGAAAAGACACAAAACATGAAAACATCAAGATCAAACAAGAAGACTTACCAAGAACAACTTGAAGATCATGAAGAACACTATGAATGCATGAATTTTTCGAAAAATGCAAGATGAATATGCAATTGACACCAAACTTTCAACTTGACTCAAGACTCAAACAAGAAACATGAAATATTTTTGATTTTTATGATTTTATGATTTTTTTGTATTTTCTTTTAATTTTTTTTTCGAAAATCATTTTGAAAAAGAAAAATAAGGATTCCAAAATTTTTAATATGAATTCCAGGAATCTTATGCTTTTTAGTCGAAAGCTCCAATCAAAGGGTCAGGCATGGCTTAATAGCCAGCCATGCTTTAGTATGTAATTCAGACATGACACGCCTGACATACCCTATCCAAAAGAATTAGACATGGCTTTACAGCCAGCCAGGCTTTAACATGCTTCATGAAACACTAGAATTCATTCTTAAAAATTCTGAAGACAAACATATTTTTGAAAACATTTTTTTTCGAAAACAAGGGAGAAATTTTTTGAAAAATTTTTGAAAATGAAACAAAAAGAAAACTACCTAATCTGAGCAACAAGATGAAGCGTCAGTTGTCCAAACTCGAACAATCCCCGGCAACGGCGCCAAAAACTTGGTGCACGAAATTGTGATCTCAGGCAACGGTGCCAGAAACTCTGTACGCACGTCTTAATAAATCGTTTTTCATTCACAACTTCGATACAACTAACCAGCAAGTGCACTGGGTCGTCCAAGTAATAAACCTTACGTGAGTAAGGGTCGATCCCACGGAGATTGTTGGTATGAAGCAAGCTATGGTCACCTTGTAAATCTCAGTCAGGCGGATATAAAATAGTTATGGAGTTTTCGAAATTATATAATAAAATAAGGATAGAAATACTTATGTAAATCATTGGTGAGAATTTCAGATAAGCGCGTAGAGATGCATTCGTTCCTCTGAACCTCTACTTTCCTGTTGTCTTCATTCAATCAATCTTACTCCTTTCCATGGATGGATTTATGTAAGGGCATCACCGTTATCAATGGCTACATCCCATCCTCTTGTGAAAATGGTCCAAATGCTCTGTCACAGCATGGCTAATCATCTGAGGTTCTCGATCATACTGGAATAGGATTCACCCTCCTTTTGCGTCTGTCACTACGCCCAGCACTCGCGAGTTTGAAGTTCGTCACAGTCATTCAATCCCAGAGTCCTACTCGGAATACCACAGACAAGGTTTAGACTTTCTGGACTCTCATGAATGCCGCCATCAATCTAGCTTATACCACGAAGATTCTGATTAAGAGATCCAAGAGATACTCATTCAATCTAAGGTAGAACGGAAGTGGTTGTCAGGCATGCGTTCATAGGGAATGATGATGATTGTCACGTTCATAACATTCAGGTTGAAGTGCGAATGAATATCTTAGAAGTGGAATAAGTTGAATTGAATAGAAAAACAGTAGTACTTTGCATTAATCTTTGAGGAACAGCAGAGCTCCACACCTTAATCTATGGAGTGCAGAAAATCTACCGTTGAAAATACATAAGTTAAAGGTCCAGGCATGGCCGAATGGCCAGCCCCCATGATCTAAGAACTAGGCATCCAAAGATGATCAAAAGATGTCAAATACAATAGTAAAAAGTCCTATTTATACTAAACTAGTTACTAGGGTTTACAGAAGTAAGTAATTGATGCATAAATCCACTTTCGGGGCCCACTTGGTGTGTGCTTGGGCTGAGCTTGAAGTTTTCACGTGAAGAGGCTCTTTCTGGAGTTGAACGCCAGGTTGTAACGTATTTCTGGCGTTCAACTCTGGTTTGTGACTTGTTTCTGGCGTTTAACTCCAGACAGCAGCGTAGAACTGGCGTTCAACGCCCTTTTACATCGTCTAAACTCGGCCAAAGTATGGACTATTATACATTGCTGGAAAGCCCTGGATGTCTACTTTCCAACGCAATTGGAAGCGCGCCATTTTGAGTTCTGTAGCTCCAGAAAATCCACTTTGAGTGCAGGGACGTCAAAATCCAACAGCATCAGCAGTCCTTCTTCAACCTCTGAATCTGATTTTTGCTCAAGTCCCTCAATTTCAGCCAGAAAATACCTGAAATCACAGAAAAACACACAAACTCATAGTAAAGTCAAGAAATGTGAATTTAACATAAAAACTAATGAAAACATCCCTAAAAGTAACTAGATTCTTCTAAAAACATACTAAAAACAATGCCAAAAAGCATATAAATTATCCGCTCATCAACAACCAACACAAAGGGTGCGCCGAACCAACTCAAAAGAGGAGATCTCAAACCAGTTGCCAGAGGCTGGCTGGACTTCATTGGGTGCTCTATACTGCCCACTAGCAACCGCTCTGAAGTCACCATCAGAAGAGCAGTAATGATTCATTGCATTATGCTGGAAAAAGAAGTGGAAGTTCATCAGCTGATTGCTTGTGAGCTCTACAAAATTGGAAACAAGAATTCCAAAGATGCCAGATTGGCTTACCCAAGCTTGGTCTCCCTATTATGTAAAGATGCTGGGATAAAAATGGGAGTAGATGAGTACATCCTAGTGGAGCTACCAATCACCAAAAAGTCTATGGAATGACAACAAGTGCAGGACGACCCTATCAAGAGGAAAGCATAGGAGTTCCTCCCAGAAATCCCTCAAATTGAATACTGGGAGTGCCTAGAAGCATCTGTCACCAAGTTGAAAGAAGCTGTGGATCAACTGAAGGAAGAACAGCAAAATCAAAACAGCATGCTCTGCAAACTTCTTAGAGAACAAGAAGAGCAAGGGCGTGAACTGAAGGAACTAAAGCGTCAGAAACTATCTCTTGAAGGACCAAGCACTCCACAGACTAAAGAGGCATCCACCTCCCAAATTCAAGGTTGTTGAGTTCTAATCTTAGCCTTAACTCTGTGATAATTGTTCTTATTAGAAATTTACCTTAGAAGTTATATATGAGTAGTAGTAATTAGTATCTCTATTTTGATTTTATCTCCAATTAAGCTATAATTTATTTTTCTCATCATCATTAAACATGAATAAAATAGCAGATTTTCTTTAGAATAAGGAGGCAATATTTTTTCGAGTTTTTAATAAGGAAAATTCTAATTATTTACATGTGGTGGCAATACTTTTTGTCTTCTGAATGAATGCCTGAACAGTGCATGTTTTTGATGTTGAATTTGATGAATGTTAAAATTTTTGGCTCCTGAAAGAATGATGAATAAGAAAAATGTTATTGATAATCTGACAAAAATCATAAAATTGATTCTTAAAGCAAGAAAAAGCAGTGAATACAAAAGCTTGCACAAAAAAAAAAGCAAGCAGAAAAAGCCAATGGCCCATAAAACCAAAAGGCAAGGGTAATAAAAAGATCCAAGGCTTTGAGCATCAGTGGATAGGAGGGCCTAAAGGAATAAAATCCTGGCCTAAGTGGCTAAACCAAGCTGTCCCTAACCATGTGCTTGTGGCGTGAAGGTGTCAAGTGAAAACTTGAGACTGAGCGATTAAAGTCAAGATCCAAAGCAAAAACAGAGTGTGCTTAAGAACCCTGGACACCTCTAATTGGGGACTTTAAGCAAAGCTGAGTCACAATCTGAAAAGGTTCACCCAACTATGTGTCTGTGGCATTTATGTATCCGGTGGTAATACTGGAAAACAAAGTGCTTAGGGCCATGGCCAAGACTTATAAAGTAGCTGTGTTCAAGAATCAACATACTAAACTAGGAGAATCAATAACACTATCTAAATTATGAGGTCCTATGGATGCCAATCATTCTGAATTTCAAAGGATAAAGTGAGATGCCAAAACTGTTCGGAAGCAAAAAGCTACTAGTCTCGCTCATCTAATTAGAATCTGAGCTTCACTCAAAACTCTGAGATATTATTGCTTCTTAATTTCTCTTTACCCTAATTTATTTTTCTAGTTGCTTGGGGACAAGCAACAGTTTAAGTTTGGTGTTGTGATGAGCGGATATTTTATACGCTTTTTGGGGTTAACTTCATGTAGTTTTTAGTATGTTTTAGTTACTTTTTAGTATATTTTTATTAGTTTCTAGGCAAAATTCATATTTCTAGACTTTACTATGAGTTTGTATGTTTTTCTATAATTTCAGGTATTTTCTGGCTGAAATTGAGGGAGCTGAGCAAAAATCTGATTCAGGCTGAAAAAGGACTGCTGATGCTGTTGGATTCTGACCTTCCTGCACTTGGAATGGATTTTCTGGAGCTACAAGCGTCCAATTGGCACGCTCTCAATTGCGTTGGAAATTAGACATCCAGGGCTTTCCAGCAATATATAATAGTCCATACTTTGCTCAAGGATAGACGATGTAAACTGGCGTTCAACGCCAGTTCCATGTTGCTTTCTGGCGTTAAACGCCAGAAACAGGTTACAAATTGGAGTTAAACGCCAGAAACAGGTTACAACCTGGCGTTTAACTCCAGAAACAGCCTAGGCACGTGTAAAGCTTAAGTCTCAGCCCCAGCACACAACAAGTGGGCCCCGGAAGTGGATTTCTGCACCATCTATCTTAGTTTACTCATTTTCTGTAAACCTAGGTTACTAGTTTAGTATTTAAACAACATTTAGAGATTTATTTTGTATCTCATGACATTTTAAATCTGAACTTTGTATTCTTTGATGGCATGAGTCTCTAAACTCCATTATTGGGGGTGAGGAGCTCTGCTGTGTCTTAATGAATTAATGCAATTATTTCTGTTTTCTATTCAAACACGCTTGTTTCTATCTAAGATGTTCATTCGCACTTCAATATGATGGATGTGATGATTCATGACACTCATCACCATTCTCAACCTATGAACGTGTGCCTGACAACCACCTCCGTTCTACCTTCGATTGAATGAATATCTCTTGGATTCCTTAATCAGAATCTTCGTGGTATAAGCTAGAATCCATTGGCAGCATTCTTGAGAATCTGGAAAGTCTAAACCTTGTCTATGGTATTTTGAGTAGGATTCAGGGATTGAATGACTGTGATGAGCTTCAAACTCACAAGGGTTGGGCGTAGTGACAGACGCAAAAGGACCAATGGATCCTATTCCAGCATAAGTGAGAACCGACAGATGATTAGCCGTGCAGTGACAGCGCACCTGGACCATTTTCACTGAGAGGACGGATGGTAGCCATTGACAACGGTGATCCACCAACATACAGCTTGCCATAGGAGGAATCTTGCGTGCATGAAGAAGAAGACAGGGGAAAAGCAGAGATTTAGAAGACAAAGCATCTCCAAAACTCCAACATATTCTCCATTACTGCAGAACAAGTATTTATTTCTTGCTCTTTTATTTCTCGCAATTCAAACTGATAATTATAATTGATATCCTAACTAAGAGTTACAAGCTAACCATAGATTGCTTCAAGCCAACAATCTCCGTGGGATTCGACCCTTACTCACGTAAGGTATTACTTGGACGACCCAGTGCACTTGCTAGTTAGTGGTACGAGTTGTGAAAAGTGTGATTCACAATTTGTGCACCAACGGACACCCCGGAAATCCCTACAGAATGGAACCTCTACGTAGACGGTTCCTCAAACAAAACTGGAAGTGGCGCAGGCGTGATAATAGAAAGCGACCAGGGAACCCAAATCGAACTTTCCCTCAAATTCGGGTTCCCTGCTTCAAACAACCAAGCCGAATATGAGGCACTACTAGCTGGTTTAAAGCTGGCTAAGGAAGTTAGAGCTCAAAAGCTTATCATCTTCAGCGACTCATAGGTAGTCACCTCACAAATAGCAGGGAGCTACCAAGCCAAGGATTATGAAAAAGTAATTGGACAAAACCAAGGAACAGCTCGGACAACTCGGGGAATATAAAGCCCGCCACATACCTCGGGAACAAAATGCTCGAGCTGATGCACTCTCAGAACTAGCCAGCACCAAAACAGGGGGCAACAACAGAAGCCTCATCCAGGAAATACTGCAGAACCCATCAATCTCGGAAGAGGAAAAAGTCCTAGCCATAACTGGTCTGGATCAAGGATAGATGACTCCCATAATTAATTACCTCAAAACAGAAATGCTCCCTACAGATACGAAGGAGGCAAAGAGGTTAAAATGGGAGGCACAATACTACACCATCATAAACAATACTCTATACAAGAGAGGGATTTCAACACCACTGTTAAAATGTGTGCCGACTTCCAACACAAAGGAAGTTTTAGAAGAAGTACACAGTGGCATCTGTGGCAACCATCTCAAAGCACAAGCTCTCACCAAAAAAGTACTCCGGGCCGGATTCTATTGGCCAACTTTACAGAAAGAAGTAATGGAATTCGTAAAGACATGTCCACCATGTCAAAAGCATGCTAATTTTCACATTGCCCCACCAGAGGAGCTCATCAGCGTAACCTCACCCTGGCCATTTGCAAAATAGGGACTCGACCTCCTTGGGCCCTTCCCCCAAGGATCAGGACAGGTCAAGTTTCTCATCGTTGGGGTAAATTATTTCACAAAGTGGATTGAGGTAGAACCACTAGGCAACGCCACTGCTCAAAGAAGTCGAAAATTCCTATATAGAAATATTGTCACAGGGTTTGGGGTTCCATACTCCATCACCACAGATAATGGCACTCAATTTACAGACGCAGGCTTCAGAAAATTGGTGGCCGACTTAAAAATAAAGCACCAGTTCACATCCGTAGAACATCCCCAGGCCAATGGACAGGCAGAAGCCACCAATAACATTATATTAGCCGGGCTAAAATGGAGATTACAGGATGAAAAGGGAGCCTGGGCGGAAGAGCTCCCACAAGTCCTATGGGCATATCGGACAACTCCACACTCCACCACAAAGGAGTCACCTTTCCGATTAGCTTACGGAATGGAGGCAATGATCCCAGTGGAGGTTGAAGAAGGATCACCCAGAGTGATCCACTACAGCGAACTGGCCAACTCCCAACTTCAAAGGGAAGAACTTGACCTACTTCCTGAAATCCGAGAAAGAGCTCGGATCAAGGAAGAGGCGTTAAAACGTCGAATGGCCTCAAGATACAACCAAAAGGTTGTACAGTGAGGTTCTGCCGAGAACGACCTCATCCTAATCTGAAATGATATCAGAATAAATCGACCTGGAGAAGGAAAACTGGCAGCAAACTGGAAAGGACCCTACTGAGTCATCGAAGTACTCGAAAAGGGCTACTACAGGTTGTCCGAACTCGAAGGGCGAGAGCTTCCAAGGTCATGGCACACCTGCAACTTAAGAAGATATTACAGTTAGGAGGTAATAAAGATCTTAGGATGAGGTGCACTCTTTTTCCTTAAAAAAAGGTTTTTTAACGAGGCACCAAGCCAAGATCCATGAAATACCTGACTTAGAGGGGTAAAACTCCCACATGTATATATTTGCATATTTTCTATTTTGAATAAAGTTTTTCAGATTTTCTACAAATCCTTTTATCAAGACGAATTAATCTGAAACGCAAAATTCATCGCCCGATTATAAAGCTACAGATCGGCAAAAAGTGAAAATCAAATTCACTGCTCGATCACGATAAAGACCAACGAAGATGAAAACCGAATTCATCAAAGGTCGGCCAAACAAGGATCAAACTCAATTTCTACAAAATCGGCAAAGATGAAACGCAGCAAAAATAGAATAATGCAAGAAGTTATCGAAAGTGATCCATAGGAAAGGACCTGACGAGGTCTTAATAAAAATGGGTTGCTAAAAATAACTTAAAGACGGACCGACGTAAAGAAGTCGGACCAGTCGACCACAACAACAAAAGTTATAAAAATTAAATCCCTAGAAAGAGGCCTGGCAAGCCCTAAAAAAGAGGATTACTAGAAATAACTTAGAAGGACCGGCATGATGAAGTCGGCCCAAAAAAATCACAAAAGTTATAAAAAGTAATCCATAAAAAAGACCTGACAAAGGTCCAAATAAAATGGATTACTAGAAATAACTTAGAAGGACCGGCATGATGAAGTCGGCCCAACAAAATCACAAAAGTTATAAAAAGTAATCCATAAAAGAGACCTGACAAAGGTCCAAAAAAATGGATTACTAGAAATAACTTAGAAGGACCAACATGATGAAGTCGGCCCAACAAAATCAAAAAAGTTATAAAAAGTAATCCATAAAAGAGACCTTACAAAGGTCTAAATAAAATGGATTACTAGAAATAACTTAGAAGAGACCGACATGATGAAGTCGGCCCGACCAAGCTACCAAAAGTGACAAATAAGTAATCCCTAAAAGAGACCTGACAAAGGTCCAAATAAAATGGATTACCAAAATGGCTTAGAAGGGACCGACATGCAGAAGTCGGACCAAAAGCTACAGAATTATAAAAAGAAAACCCCAAGGCATTACATAACATAATTCGCAAAGACATCGATCGACAGAAGGTATGCGCCATAAGGGACTCCAAATTGGACCCAGAAAGCCATAACCTTAAAAGAATCAATTTACAAGTATCAAAATACAAAGGCAACCAAAAGAAGTCGAAAAACAAGATTCCAACACCCTGAAGATCCCTGGAAAGCGCTAAGCAAGCAACCGACAACCATGTCACAAAAAAGATAAAGTTGCTATAATAACAAGACCCAAGAGGCCGCCTGAAATCGACCCCAAGAGGCTTGAAAACTACTTTGTTTTGAAAAAATAAGGTTGCTAAAAGAAAAGCAACTAAAAGTATCCGAAATCAAGCAAACCACCAATTACAGAAATAAAAGATTAAAAGCCCACAGACCGGGCTGTATACCATACATCAGAGAACAAACTTATAGAAGATCCAAAGACTACCCAGTAGTAGTATCTCGGGGTGAAGGAGGTTGAGTCTGAAGGGGTACCGCATCTACTATCCCATCATACCGATTCAGGATCTGGACGTCAGGATCAGACTCAGGTTGACCGACCTCAGCTGCCAAAATTGAGGAAAGCGGGGCAACAGAGGCTTTGGCAGATGGCACAGGAGGGGGATCCACATCTACATCATCATCATCAGGGTCGTCAGGGACAATCTTACCATCTTTTACAATGTTGTCCAAGCTGAAAAGGGTGAGGTCGAGCTCAAGCACCATAGTCAGCTCGAACAGATTCCAAACTCTCCCTAAGATCCATCATCTCCCCATAAGTTGTGACATAGCTCTCCTTATGCTTCAGCGCCATATCCTCAGCCAACTTTGCAGAAGCCACAGCAGCAGTAGCCCGAGTCTTCTCACCCTCCAACTCTTTTTCTAGCCTCGCCACCTTCACTTCAAGCTCCTCCTTCAAACCCTTGATCCGGTGGAACTTTGATTTGGCCTCCTCCATAAAAGCCTTTGTTGAATGAACAGGAAGATCCTAGGCAGTTCGGTATAAATCTGCTCCCATATGAGCCATCTTTATACTACTCCGAATGATGAAATCCAAATAACGATGAATGGATACTGTTTCGAGGGTTACCTGAAACTATAGGTCGATCTTAGACGAGATCTTCTGTGCTGGTCGACATTGATGTGTCCGACTTGTGGGTGGTAGCCGGAGCGGTTACGTCCGACTTGTTGGACTAAGGGTGCGGCTGATCCTTTGTTACCGGAGGGTGGTGGTACTTGCAAGAGACTCCGATGCTTAAGTTAGCAAGGGTATTAAGCAGGTTTTTAGTAGAATCAGAGTACGAGTTATACCTGGGTGCTCCAGTGTATTTATAATGATGAGGAGTGACCTTTCTGAAGATAAGATAGTTATGTTATCTTATCTTTGAGTGAGGCCATCTTATCTTCAAGGGAACCGCCCTTATCTCTGTAGGCTTTGGGCTACTTTTGGATTTGGGTCGTGTTCCCTTGTTTGGGCCCTATTTGGGCTTTTCCAGGTGTTTTGGACGAGCTCTTTGAGAAGAGGTCGGATAGTCCTGACCTGAAGAGGTCGGTCGACTTGTCGTTAAACATCCCGGGTCGGACAGCTCGACCCAGGGTATGAACAGTGCCCCTGCTTGAGCGTGGTCTTCCTTTTGAGGTCGAGTCCCTAGTTTCAAGACTTCAATCCTTCTCTGTAGAAGTCGAGCTCGAGCATTGTCGATTTCTTTTTTGTAGAGGCCCCTTCTGAATACGGAGCGTTTCTTTTCTTTGATTTCGAAAATAGGTGTTCCTTGCTTTGGAAACGTGCAAGGGTTTTAATGCCCCATTAATCTTTTAACATTCCATTTCTTTTGCCTCCCGCTTTCTTGTTTTATTTTTGAATTACATCAAAACTTTCTCTTTTCTGTTTCTCTTTACTGTAACTTCCTCCTTTCTCTCTTATTCTTCTGTTTCATTTGTGCCTCCTTGTTCTTTTGGGATTTTTGTTTTTCGCGTCTTCACGCTTCTCTCTGTGACGCCATTTGGTGGTTGTTAGTGCTTTTCTTGCTCGAAGGCAATTCCGGATTTCATTTCTTCCACTTCTTCAGCACTTTCTTTCAGGTTGGTTCTTCTTTTCATTCTTTCCTTGTGCTTACCTTGTTCTATTTTTGGTTTTTCCTGAGTTTTGTTGGAAATCTTGGACCTTTTTGTTTTTTATCATACTTGGTTGTCATTGTCATGCATGTTTTCTTGTTTTCTTTTGACTTTATGCATGCTCCTATATGGACGCTTTTAGGGCTTCGCATGTTGTCACTGCTTCTGGTTGTACTTTGATGCTTGAGTTTTATGAACTGCACCTGTTTGCTTCTGAAAAGATTGCCCCTTGATTTTTGCCATGTTGATAGCTTTCTTTGCTGATAGATTTGTAGAAGACGACAATTTTCTAATGACTTTGCTTTGATTTTTTTCTCATGTTGTTGCTTGTTTGGAAGGGATTATTTTTCTTCGCTGAGAGTTTTGTTGGGGTGTAGCCTTGTAGACTTTTTCTGAATCCTTACTCTGTCCCTGCCTCCAAAGGATGCCCCTGGACCTTGGTGTGCATCTTGGGGTTTTCCTTTTACTGTTGTATTGCTCTGAGTCATGTTGTTCGAGCTGTTTTGATTTCGCCCGAGCTGTTTTGATTAGTAATCCATTTTCTTTTTCTTGCTGTAGGACTAGTTGGCCATGTCTTCTCGTAAAAATATTATTGAAACATCTTCCAAGGTTCCTGAGGGTATGTCCGATTGGTTGGACTCCCTTGTTCTGATGTGTGTCTCAGTAGTTAATTCGGGTATCTTGTGGAACTTAGAAAATGTCACCGTATCTGTAGTCGTAGAGACCAGGAGAAAGATTATGAATTGGTAGCGCCAGACTCCAATGAAAGGGTTTGTTTTCCATCTATGATCCAAGGGGAACGTTCCTTCTTCTATGCCTACGACTATTTTTTCAGCCAGCTGAACATTACTTTTTCTTTTACTTCTTTTGAGACCAAATTGTTGTGGTCATGTAATGTGGCCCCATCTCAACTCCATCCGAACTCCTGGGGCTTCATCAAGATCTTTCAGTTGCTTTGCCAAGAGTTGGATGTCACACCTTCTCAAACTCTCTTTCTATATCTTTCCGTTTTGACCAAGCCTAGGACTACCAAAAAGAAAACTTCTTGGGTTTCTCTCAGGTCTGCCCAAGAGCATAAAGTGTTTTCTATGTACGATGAGTCTTTTAGGGATTTTAAGAACTACTTCTTCAAGGTCCGAGCTGTTGAGGGAGCTCGACCATTTTTCTTAGATTCGAATGGTGAACCTGCCTTCCCCTTATGTTGGCAAAAGAAAGTTGTAGTTTCTAGATATACGTGGGAAATGCTTGATGAGGTTGAGCAGGCTTTCCTGACTTTGTTGGAGGGGATTTGGGGACAACCTCCTCATCTTGACACAAAGAGATTTTTAGGAGACCCTTCCCTTGTCCGAGCCGAGCTGGGTAGTGGCCGACTTCTTTTGGCTTACTTGTTTCTTGTATTCTATTTCTTCTAGCTTTGTAACTTTGTTTTGTTTGTATTTTTCAGAAATGGTTAAAAATAATGACTCCATGAGGGCCTTTAAAAAGGCGAGGAAGGATACAGCTGCCCAGAACATCTCGGCTAAGGTGGCTAGGGAAGGATCCTCTCATGTTCTGCCAAAGCCATCAGTACCAAGCTCTCCTGGACCGAGGAGGATGATTCCTACCCCTCGGGTTCATTTGGTCAATCCTCCCCAAACTTCTGTTGCTACCTCTTCTCCTACTGGTGCTCCTCCTCCAAAAAGACAGAAAACAGCTGAGCCCTTCAACCTGGATGCCCCCGATTTCGATGCTGTCGAGTTTGCTGATCAGCAAATTGGTCCCTATGGTACTATTCTTACTGACGATATTTCTCTTCTTCGTCATTTGGATTTTATTACTCGGAGCAGCATCAAGATGGCACATGTGGGGGCAGCTTTATATCGGATTACCCAGGACCTTCCTATTCATGCAACAAAGGCCTTTATGGAGGAAGCCAAGTTGGAGTTCGACCGGATGAAGGGTTTGAAGGAAGTGCTCGAGGTGAAAGTGGCCAAGTTGGAGAAAGAGTTTGAGGGGGAGAAGACTCGGGCTATTGCCTTGGCGGCTTCTGCTAAGTTTTCTGAAGAGATGGCGATGAAGCATAAGGAGAGCTATGTCACAACTTATAGGGAGATGATGGGTCTTAGGGAGGATTTGGAGTCTGCCCGAGCAGACTATGCCGAGCTTCAGGGTCATCTTGTAGGCAGTGTAAATGCTGCTTATGAGAATTTGAAGGATCAAGTTCGAGTTCTTGTGCCCGAGCTTGGGCTTACTCTCTTTAGCTTGGATAACGTTGTAAAGGATGGTAAGACTGTCCTGATGACCCTGATGATGATGATGTCGAACCTCCTCCTTTACCTTCTGCCAAAGTCTCCGTTGCCCCGCCTTCTTCAACTCTGGCAACTGAAGTCGGTCAATGATGCAGGCAGAAATCGGCGAATTAAAATTGTTAAAATATATACGTTGTAAGTATAGTTCTTAACTCGCCAGAAATCTACAGGTCGTCTCCCAACGAGTTGCAGAAAAGTGTGCTATTTTATTAATCAGACGTTTTCAAAAAGGTTTGAATTGAGTAAGAAGGAAATTAAATGGGAGAATTTGAATAATGTAAATAAAAGCCTTGATTGGGAGTTGATTAGTTGGAATCCCTATTATTGTTGGAATACTCTCAAGATTAATTGACAATTAAAAGTTGTTCTGTTTAGTTATCCTTTACTAGGTAAGGGAAAGTCAAACAAGTTGGAATGCTACGTCTGTTCACAAGTTGCAATCCACTTAATTAAAAGAGATTGGTGTTAGTGACTAGAAGGCAATCCAACCATAAACCCAATTACAATCTTTCTTTTAAGTTTTCCAACTCAAGGGTTCCCTTCAATCAACTCCCCATCAAGTTAGGGAACTACTCGCTCATTGTGAATGTAAAATTCATAGCATATGAAAAGGAATTAAAGAAAGACATTATAAATAAAAATTAAAATAATTAATTAAAAATAAAGATAATCCTTATATTAAATGATCTAAAAAGATATTCCAATGGTAAAATTAAACAAAGCAAAGAACATGGAAGAGTAAAGCCAAGTAAAGAAAACGAACTAGAATGATGAAGTCTTGATGAGGTAATAGCTCTTCTCAATATCCCAATGCACAAAGAAAAATAAGAGAAAATTAAATTTCTAAGAACTATGAATGTGTAGAGAGAAAAATCAAGAGGAGGAGTAAAAAAAACTAGATCTAAAACTAAAACTGTGTAGAATGAATGATATCCTTGGTTTCTGTATGTTCTCTGGCTCTAGTCTGCTGTTCTGGGCCGAAAACTAGGTCAAAATAGGGTCCAAAATTGCCCCAGCAAATTCTGCAGATTATGAAGATCGCGCATGTCACGCGATCGCGTCATCCATGTGGATGCGTCATTCGCGTTTTTCCCTGCCACGCGTTCGCGTCGTCCACGCCTCCGCGTCGCTTGTTGATGAGCGGATAATTTATACGCTTTTTGGCATTGTTTTTAGTATGTTTTTAGTAGAATCTAGTTACTTTTAGGGATGTTTTCATTAGTTTTTATGTTAAATTCACATTTCTGGACTTTACTATGAGTTTGTGTGTTTTTCTGTAATTTCAGGTATTTTCTGGCTGAAATTGAGGGACTTGAGCAGAAATCAGATTCAGAGGTTGAAAAAGGACTGCTGATGCTGTTGGATTCTGACCTCCCTGCACTCAAAGTGGATTTTCTGGAGCTACAGAACTCGAAATGGCGCGCTTCCAATTGCGTTGGAAAGTAGACATCCAGGGCTTTCCAGCAATATATAATAGTCCATACT